>NC_080578.1:96384686-96687543 GCF_029962835.1 Magnolia sinica
CCTTCTCAATTTTAACTTTTGATGCACCATAACATACAAACACGTTGGGTGCAGGTCATCTTAAATAATTTGCATTAAATTTTATGGACTGGCCATGACCTCCCTGCCACTCATCAATAGGAAAGAATTCATCTTCACTTCAGAAATTTAAGGTTGATTTTCTTCACTCATATAAGCAATACCAATCTCATTCTCTTCTTTGAATAGATATAATTGTTGTCCTCGCCTTTATGGGTAGAATTAATATCATAATGCCATGGTCACCCTAATATCATATGGTATGCTTTCATAGTGATCACATCACAGACAACTTTATCTTTATAATGTTTACTGATCGAAAACAAACTAAACATCAGTCATTTACCATGATTTCACCTACCTTCCTAATCTAGTTGATGGCGTATGGAGAATGGTACTTTCCATCTTCAACTGCAGCTTGTCGACACTAGCCTTGGATACTATATCTTATTGTCACATCCATTTATTACTACATCACAGATATTTTGGTTGATTATACATGTAGTCTTGAAGATATCATATCATTGTGAGTTCCCATCCTACTTTCGAGTATACATCATGAAGAGAAGCATTCCTTGATCTTCATTAGTTTGCTTATTTTCCTCGTCCTGGGGATGTTTGCCCATTTCCTCTTTAAAATCTAATTGATTGATCCCCACTTATCTTCCTTGAGTTAGTGGTTAGGTTAACTATTTTCTTTTGAGGATAATGGTTGGATCGATGCCTAGGTTTACCATACTTGTAACCTTTATCCAACTGAAAGGAAGCATATGGGTTTTGTGATGCATTTCTAGTATTGGATGCCCCTCCCTATTGTTTGGCTTATTCATTTCATGAATCTTAGATCATTGTAGTGAAAGGTCAAGAACGTCATCTGATAGAAATTTTTCCTTGGGCCTGCATCACATCCTATGATCATTTGACATCGATGTATTTCTTTATTGCTCGAGTTCTTGCAACAAGCCCCTCTAGTTGCATCTCCACTTTGGTCGCCAATTTGATAGCTTTGTTAAGGGTTTATATGGGTTGCATCATCACCCGATCTTGTACTATCATTTGTAATCCACATGTGAACCTTGCTACTTGTTGCTACTCAATATCTATCAAATTTTTATGTGAGAATAAGTGACATAATTTTTCCTCATACGTTCTCACCTCATGACTTCCTTGATGGCAATTATTATAATCTTCTAGTAAGAATTCTACTCATATCAACTTCTTCATTGACAACTAAGTTTGTATCGGTGCCTTCAATTACCACACCCGTGAGAGTTGGAGTTATTCCCACCATGCTGATGCTCTAGCTTTAAGCTTGTTACCTACATGCTTTACTTTTTTCTCTTCAAAAATCTTCATGTAATCAAAAAATCTTTCTACCTCCCTAAGCTAGTTGAGGAAGTCCTCGATTTGAAGTTGACCATTGAAGAAAGGGAGATCTATTTTAAGTCGATAGTCCTGATCTTTTCTAGTGACTCATTGCCCTCCTTGTTATAAGATGATCTCATCCATCTCCTCATTACTAGGATCATCACTATTATATTGGGGTCTAAGATATGGTACATGCCTTGGATCTGTTGGACAACGAATTGGTTAATCACAAGTCCCTTTGATAATCGCAGGTTGTTTGTTGCCTTGGATCTGAAAACGATCCATGGACTCAACCAACCAAGTAATCGCGCGTCATATGCATCTCCTACATGCGTTGTTAGTTTTCCTATTAGAAGGCCTCAAACTTTATTTCAAATAGTGTTAGATTCCTTGGAATATCACCGGTAGGATTGTTGCTACCTAATCCACTATTTAACACCCCCCCAAGAAAAGACCCTATTCTAATACTAAATAATAAAGCAAGTGTGTAAATGAAAGAGAAGATAACTGTATTCTTCTCGAAACTCATCATTGAACATACAATTAAGTAGAAATATCTAAAATAAAAAATTATAATTGATAGTATTGAAAATAAAGTGTTGCTTACAATGTATTTGATATACTTATATATAAGCAAAAGAAGCCCTAGATTTCTAATTTGGCTTGAAATAAGATATTTTTTTCAAAATAATAAAATTACCAAAACTCATAAATAATTTCAGTAAAACTTGTAAACTATTGATCATAACTGAACTCCTAAAACTTTAAAAATAGTACAAAAAAAAAAAAAAAAAGGTAAGAAGTTCCTAAAACTAATAAGTTTTAACATAAAATCCTATTTGAAACTGCGAGTTTGGATTGTCCAGGAGAGTCATATGTGATCAGAACTTGCCAATGACGGTTGATGAAAACTTACCACATCATTTCACCACCCACTATTGGGTAGCATTGATTTGCGAATAGCAGTTACACATAAAGCTTTTCTTTCAAGCGTAAAAAGAGCATTACTGATTGGAGTGGACCTGGTTGGTGTATTTACGTGGCAAAGTTTTGTGAGCCCCGCCATCACATATATCTTATATCCACACCATTCATCCAATTTTCGAGATATTTTATGGCATAATCTCAAAATTGAGGCCGATCCAAAGCTCAAGTGGACCACAACATAGAAAGCAGCGGGAATTGAATGCCTGCCACTGAAAACTTATTAGGGCCGTAAAAGTTCTTGCGCAAAGGATACTGGTTGGGGCCCACTACAATGTATGTGAGAAATCCATTCCGTCCATTAGTTTTGCAAGCTCAATTTAGGAAGTTCTACAAAAAAATTGACTTGGATAAATTTTATTTTTTATTTTTTAAAACCTCAACTAAGTTACACCAGAGGAAAATTGGAGAAAGAAATTCCTACCGTTAGTACCTTCTTGGGCTCTACTTGATGTTCATATGTTATCCAAACCGTTTACAAGGTATTTCCCAGTGGGATGAAGTGAAAATACCAAAAGATAGACTGATACAAAACTTTTATGGCCATAAGAATGCTTCAATGCTGCTCACCGAATTCCTACAGTTTCCACCTTGTGTGGCCCACTTGAATGTTTAATACATCTCATTTTTAGTCACATCTCCTAAAATAAGCTCAAAAATGGATGGACGAGGCTGATTTCTCACAAACATCGCAGTGGCCCCACACACAATCCTTTCACAGGAAATCACATACACACACATGCGGTCCAAATCATTGGACCGCATATATGTGTGTGTGTGGAAAATAGTTATATGCATCCAAAAAAAGTAAACGGATCCAAATCTAAGGTGGACCACACCTAAGGAAACAGGGAAGCGGATTGGCTGGTGTACCGCACACCTGCAACCTAGCAGGAGTGGGTACGCGAAGACGAGCGCTGACGCTCCTCGAGCTCCGAGTTATACGAACGGTCCAGAGGAGATCAAAGTTATATGGCCCCACAATGATGTATTTATCATATCTACACCGTTCATACATTCGGCGAGATCATTTTAGATCTTTATGCCAAAAATGAGTAACTTCCAAGACTCAAGTGGACCACACCACTTGGACAATGATTCTCACCGTTAAAACATTTGTAGGGCCCACGGTAATGTTTACTTTCCATCGAATTTGTTTATAAGGTCACACTAGGACAGAGAAAAAACAAATATCATATTAATCCAATTTCAATGGCAAGCATTCAATCCCCACTGCTTTTTATTATGTAGTCCACTTGATTTTTGGATCTATCTTATTTTTCGACTCAAGCCTTATGACTAGCTCACCAAGTGGATGGACGGTTTGGATATAACTCATACTTCTTGATGGGACCCATAGAACTCGATAACGTTAACACATCATTCACATCTGTGTGTGTGGTTAGGGGTGCACATTGAACCATTGGATCCGTTTAACCAGACCGAAACCGTTGGATCGGTCCGGTTTCCTCCCTTGATATGCAATTCTCTTTGCCATGGCATATTAGAATTTTAACTAAGGTGAAAATTTATCCCACGTGGTTTATGCATAAATATGTTGGGATATAACCGTAACTCTGCTGCCAGACACGCAAACCGGGTGTGCACCGGCGAATTAGGTGTTACCCTTACCTTAGGGGCAACCTTGATGATATGTTGTATATCCACGCCGTCCATCCATTTTACAGCCCCTTTTAATGCATCCAAAAAAGTAAACGGATCCAAATCTAAGGTGGCCGGACCGATCTCATGGGATTAGGTGGGATGGAATGGTTTTTAAGGTAATGATGGTGGTGTCAGTGTTTGTCTGTTGATCCCATGGGTTTGGGATAGCCCATGGGATATCCAGCAGGGTGTTTGGATGGTCACAAATGGATGGGTTTGCATCTCTACTTCTCATGGTGTGCCCCACTCATTGCTTTATAGCTACCTCAAAACAACTTTGTGGCTGAATGTAGGCAGGTGAAAATGATGGAGGGAGTAGATATCTCATTGATATCTTGGTGGGCCCTACACAGCGGTGAAAACCTATATCTCGGGATTGGCAGAATCCAGGCGCTGTTTACGAGGGTGTGGTGGAATGGTTTTATCCCGCTGTCCCAAACAGAAAAGGGAATGAGATGTAAACAGTATAACCCTCGTAAAACGTCTTTATCCCACATCCAGCGCTGGCCAAACGCCCTTAGCTTCAGCGCCCCCCTGCCGCCCTGCATCCATCTCGCCCCTGCAAAAAAAAAAAAACCTCGCGAAGGTGAAACCCCCCTCCGTCCCTCTGCCCTCCCTCTCTCTCTCTCTCTCACCCTCCCTCAGTCCCTCTCTCTCTCTCTCTCTCTCTCTCTCTCCCCCCCCCCCCCCTCTCGCCGTCCCAAACACCGGCAGCCGTGTGGCGCCCTCCCTTGACGGTCAGACCCCTCTCTTTGCAGATCTCAAAAGGGTTTTGTTCTGTTTTGGGAAAATCTCAAATGGGTTTTGCTTATTTTCTGATACTTTTGCTAATGGTTAACTCGCTGATGCACGGTTCAGATAGCACTGTTGATCCCCAATTGTGGGAATGGTCAAATTATCGAAGGAATCAGATGGCTGAAAACATATCAGATGGGTTGTCGCTGACAGAGGAGACGGTGGGTGATGCGAGGTTCATGGAAGCAGTTGCTAGAGATGGATGCTGCAAGGGGAAATGACAGATCTGGTGATGGACAGGTGGGAAGATGCAAATGCAGGAAGAATGGTAGTAGATGGGTTTTATAGCCAGCCCCAGCGAAGATGATTGTGTCACAGTCAAAATGGTTTTTCTTGCACAAAATAGAGATGAAGCTTATGGCTTTAGATCCAGATGGGATATAGGCCTCCAGATGTTGATGCTGATACAGTGAGTTGTAGCAAGGCATGAGCCCAAATTCGACATTTCAGATATAAGATGTGGTGTAGCTGATGGAGAGGCTGCAATTCTGGCAGGTGAACATGGCTGGTATGCATATCTTGATTTTAATTTTTTATTTTTATTTTTTATGGCTTTACTGAATTCATTTTTACTAGTGTCAATTGGAT
This sequence comes from Magnolia sinica, assembly GCF_029962835.1. NCBI lineage: Eukaryota > Viridiplantae > Streptophyta > Magnoliopsida > Magnoliales > Magnoliaceae > Magnolia > Magnolia sinica. The sequence goes on from NC_080578.1 coordinate 96,390,105, forward strand.
GGATGGGATTGATCGCTAATGTAATACTTGTAACACTTGCCCATTCAGATTTAGTGCAGGGCCTCACAACTAATTGGAATCCAACTGGGTTGGAATTTTTAAAGGCCAGAACTGTGGAACCGATCGGGAACGGAACTATTTTTAATGGTCCGGTTCCGTTTGGGTTCTAAAGTGCTAACGGTCCAATTCCGGTTTCAAAAACGGTAGAACCGTGGGAAACGGTTTGGTTCCGGTTTCACCCCAGAACCGGGTGCACCCCTACGTTTGGTACACCAGCAAATCCGGTTACAGGAAACAGTGGTGGTTGTACGCTCACCATTAAATGCTTCCCAGGGCCTATAAGTAAACAGAACCGTTTATTTGCCATCCAACCCGTTGATAACGTCAAACAGATCCGAGTGAAGAAAAAAAATACAAATATCAACTAAAATTGGGTAGCCTACAAAAAAATTTTAATGGCCATTCACCACTGAAGATAAGGTCCACCATCTAGACGGTCATGATCGAGGTGCTTACGTGCTCCGCCCTAAGTGCATGAGTACAGATTTTCATAGTCTTCAAGCGTATCGAATAACTACAAGTCTGATGTGAGTCAGAATATTCTCTCCCGCATGTGCGACACGTGGCATACCCGGAGTTGGTTAAAGGCATCGTGTACTTACGGTCGGTTTAGCGTAGTGGCCGAGCCCCGAAAAGAAGCAGCGATTTGATAATCTGGCGGAGTACGATACTTCGTATACGTCCATACATGTTTTGTACACGTGGAATGTATTACATTAAAATAAACTGACAAAATAGTGGGAACAGACGCAGATGCTACACATCGAAGAAATCAGGGACTACTATCTCAGATTAATGGATATTTGGATGTTGAATATGAACCGTTGGTAATGACTGTTTTCATCATCCAAGGGATGTCCATTAATCAGATAGTTATAATATTTTTTCAGTTTATTACATAGTTATGTCCCATATAAAATTTGATATGGACGGTATGCTTTGAGTTATAGATGTTCCATGTATGCAAGTTCCATGTGCATGCGTATTAACAACATGCTCCACCAGAGTATCAAAGAAGCCAGAGTTTGTAACGTTTGTCCCATTTTCAGACAAGGGGTAAAATGGTCTTTTATTCATGCATTTGTGGCTCCGTTTTGTGGACAAAGCTGTCCTTTTGAGTTGTTGCTGTAGAGAAGACTTTATATAGAAAGGCTGGGGGTAAATTAGTCATTTGCTCAGCTGATTATTTCAATGGTCTAATAAGCTGAATCTCTTTCTCTCGAACATTGATTAGATTCCGGTGGTAATTAAGCCTCACAGCTTACGTGGGCCACCCACGAAACATATGGACGGTCAGAAAAAGAGGTCTCCAGTGCAACTGGTTGGACCACAAACTACGGTAATTCCAGCAGGAACTACCAACCAATTAATTGCATGCAACATCTGATCATTCCAATAGGTTGGCCCCATCATAAGGATCACCTAATGCATATGTCAGCCGTCTCTACTCATCAGGTGATCCACACCATAAAAACAATTTCTAGCCATTGATAAATAGCAAAATACCAGTATGGTCGATTTGTAGGTGGAAGATCAAGGCATCAATGCCACCAGATCGAAACACGTGTTCCGAACTGACACGTGTTGGCCTGTGGATTATCACTCCCATGGGATAACAAACCTCCTGATGGACCAAACTACCCTTTAATATGGTTATTTCCATCTTAAAATTGGCTGTGGATATTTATCTGACGGTTAAAAATGAACAGTATTCAATGGTCCTATTTCAACAGACAAATGCCGACGGATCAGAGGTTAGGATTCTTGGACCCATCTGATTTTCAAATCGTGACTTATTGAAAATGAGTTCCACAATTTAGTCGGTTTATTTTGAGTTTATGCCACGTGTACAGTTATGAATGCCTATATATCAAGTGTCATATTCTGCCTAGGGCTGTACATCGAGCCGTGTCGAGTCAAGGTGGCCAAGCTTGGCTTGATTTGTCCGTTTTCTCCTAAGTTCGAACTCGAGCTCGCCATTGGAGCTTGGCATGTTTTCCAAAAATTTCAAGTCGAGCTTAAGATAAGCTAGTGAATCTGAGTAGAGGCGAGCTTACCTCGAGTCGAGTTGAGTCTGATCCCAACCCGACTCAACTCGCACTCGACTCAACCCAACAACCCGACCCAATCGACACCCGACTTAACCTAGCCACCCGACCCAATTGACCAAATCTATACCAACTCAAATCCCAAATCAAATATTCAATTAATAATATATATATATATATAATATATTAATTTTTTATTTTTAAATACAATATATTATATATAATATAATATATATTCGAGTCGAGTCGAGTTCAAGTCAAGTTGAGTCAAGATCTACTATGATTGAACTCGGCTTGTTTTCAAAACGAGCTAAGTTATTTGAAGCTTGGCCCGCCTCGAGTCATCGTTTGAGCCGATTCAAGTTAAGCTAGATCGAGCTAAGTCGTGCAAGCTTATCTAGCTAGGTTGGATCGTGCACAACCCTAATTCTGCCAGAGTATAAAATGGCTAGCAGAATGGGCTGGACATGGGCTAGAACAGACTCATGTATTCAGCCCATGGGTTGGGCTCGGACAAGTCCTGGCCCGGACCAATCTCGGCAAGTCATGATTTGTTTTGTATAATTGACCCCGTGATTCAGTGATCAAGACCGTTGATCTTGTAGTTCTTAAAATTCTTCTCATCGAATAATCCCGAGTCTTCCAATGGTGGCCTGTGAAGAGAGAATTATCAAATGAATAAAGCAACGGTCCATGTTCGCTCTTCCGATCTAAGAATAATTCCTGAGGCATGGTCCATGAATGGTAAACTCATCAGATCAACGGTCAGATACACGGATTTAAAGCCCGGATTCTGATAAGTGAGAGAGAGGACTACTATTTCGAGTACCACACCGGACTACCATTCTTTTCCCACAAAATGACTAAATTGCCCTTCACAGGACAAACACGGGCAAATACGTCTTTAAGACTTATAAGAAAAACCACGTAGCTTTTTGAGAGAGAGGGAGAGCGAGCGAGATGGAGTCGGGTCGGTTAGAGAGCGAAGAACAGAGGCAGGAGGGAGAGAGCGGTGGCATTCCTGTGAATAAGAAGAAAATGGAGGTCTTGGTTGCTATCGACGAGAGCGAAGGGAGCTTCTACGCTCTCAAGTGGGTCCTCGACCGTCTATTCCCTTCATCATCACCGTCCGATCAGCAGGCCCAAGAAAGACCGACCCTCATTCTCCTTCACGTCCAACAGCCTTTCCAGCACTACATCTTTCCAGCCGGACCTGGTACTCCCATAACTACACATGGTCCTCTTCTTACAGTGCTCCTCGTTTGTGCAAGTTTATCTGGACCGTCCAGTAGGTCTATCCCACATTTCATGGCCCACCCATTCACCACGGAAAATTTAGACGGTCAGATGTTGCTGTCCATTCAAAAGTTGGCCTTATTTCTATAGCCGTCTATGTCGTCGGCCGATGAATGAGATGGTTAGGGTCATGTGATCAAAGAGATTCTTTAGAATCATCAGCAGTCCATGATCATACACACCCAATATATGGTCTGTTCATCAATCAATCCGGACCGTCCAATAGGTTTAGCCCACATTTTATGGCCTACCCACATGATCAGATGTTCATGTCCATTCAAAAGTTGGCCTTATTTCTATAGCTGTCTATTTTGCTGGCCCATGGATGAGATGGTTAAGAGTTAGAACCATCAGCAGTCCATGATCGTATACACCCAATATATGGTCTGTCCGATCAATCAATCTGGACCGTCCAGTAGGTCTATCTCACGTTTTATGGCCCACGCACCACGAAATTTTCACACGATCAGACGTTCCTGTCCATTCAAAAGTTGGCCTTATTTCTATAACCGTCTATTTTTCTGGCCCATGGATGAGATGGTTGGGGTCATCTGATCAAAGAGATTCTTTGGAACCATCAACAGTCCATGATGTTACACTCCCAATATGTGATCCGTCCAAACAATCAATCTGGACCGTCCAATATCCACATTTTAAGACCCACCCACCACGCAAAATTCTGACGATCAGATGTTAATGTTGGCCACGGAATAGATGACAACGAGAAGAATGCAGGAAAACCTCCACATTCAAGTGGTCGGGGCCACATGATGATTAGAGCTGTACACGAGTCAAGCTGAGCCGAGTATCGCCCTACTCGTACTCGGCTCTTAATGCCTTAAGTTCTACTCGTACTCGGCTCTACTCGGCAATGGAGCATGGAAACCCTGCTCATGCTCTACTCGCCCGAGTACGAGTTGAGTACGAGCAGAAATTGAGTCGAGTCGAGTAGCCAAGTCCAACTCAGGCAATCCTTGGATCTACTTGATACGAAAAAGAGACAATTGAGAAGAGTACTAGCACACTATTCTACAACCAGATCAAAAAGGTCATGCTATTCATGGATGAAATCTTTCAATCTTTGTATTTTTTTGGGATGGTCCATCTACACTGTAATCAACAAACCAACGGTCTAGATTGTTGTAATTAGGTCTCACTAGTCAGAAGTGAGAACTCGTGTGTACTTTGGAAAGATGCAGTGCACACGTATCATTTGACGCTTATGCAATTCCATTTCCAGCCACCCTTCCTTCCATGGTGGACCTTTTAAATGTATGGTTGCAGTTCAAAACTGTAACAGCACACGTGGCAAACATGTAACCAAATCCATCAAAACCGTTCAAATAGTGGGCCATGTCATAGATGGGACATCCCAAATATCATAAAGAATAAACAAATCCAAGATCGAATGAACGGTTAGGTGGTTCTAGAAGTTGGACCATAGGCTCCACCACCTGTTCAATTAAAAATCACACTTTCAAGGGTAACGACACTAAATATCAAGTGGGGCCCACTTTATGAACGGTTTTAGATTGGGATAAATATTGCAAAATGTATAATTAATATACGCTTGAGAACGGATATTCATACTCCTGAAGAGTATTAATGTTTTCTAACGTCATTATTGTGGCCGTCTCGTCTCTATCTGACTTTGAAACGCTCGTACATTTCCTTTCACGTCTCCCTACCTCTCTCCAGTCTCCACCCGACAAGACAATGTAAGTACATTTCTCAGGTCCACTCAACAAGGCCTTACGAGTCGAGTACATGAGTTGAGTATGAGTCGAGTACCGAGTCGAGTAACTCTCAACTCGTACTCTACTCGTAATCAAAATGAGTTTCAAAAACCCACTCGTACTCGGCTCAAACTCATGACGAGTCGAGTCGAGTCAAGTAATTCCGAGTCGAGCGAGTCGAGTAACCGAGCATACTCTTCTCGTGTACAGCTCTAATGATGATATCCCTAGTAGGAGTGTACATCGAGCTGAACTAGCCTCAACTCGACTCAGCTTGAACACTCAACTCGAACTTGGCTCGGCTCAGTCCTTGAGTCTGTCTGGCCAGCTTGGCTCGATTCGGTCAGTAGCTTGAGCCAAGCTCGCCATTGAACCATTTTCACAAACACTTGAACTGCAACTTTAAAAATCCACTGTTTTACAAACAAAGACAATGATTTTACGTGTGTTTGATAAAATACCTTCTAAATAACATAAAAACCAAAAAAATAAAAATGTATTTGTTTAATGTACATACCTTGCTTGCCACTAACCAAACCTTCCGTGCAACCAGCCACATTTCGTTGGGTCATTTTATCAAACAGTTGGTGAGCTATCAAACAGTTGGTGAGCAACATCAATGGCAAAGTAATCGAGTCACCAAACAGGTTTGATCTGAGTTCGATTCGAGCTGGAGTCAAGCTGAATTCGATCCGAGTCAAGTCAAGCTGGGGCTGCTCGAACTCATTTTTGAGCTTAAAAAATCAGCTCAACTCAGCTCGAACTCAACTTCGAATCAAGTCGAATTGAGCTTTTTCGAGTCAAGTCGAGCGAGCTAACCAAGCCGGTTCGTGTACACCCCTAATCCCCGGTGCCTGACTCTTAGGCACCCACTGTGATGGAAGTATTTTATCCACTCCGTCTATCTGTTTTGCCAGCTCATTTTAGGTCAGAGACCAAAAAATTAATCATATTGAAAGCTCAAGTGGACCACACCACGAGAAACAGTGGGGATTCAACGCCTACTCTGAAAACTTCTTGGGGGCCACGGAAGTTTTGGATCAATCTGATATTTGTGTTTTCCCTTCATCCATGTATGTGTGACCTTATGAACAAGTTGGATGGAAAATAAACATCATCCTAGGCCTAGGAAGTTTTCAACGGTGGACATCACTCCTCACTTTTTCTGGTGGTGTGGTCCATTTGAGCTTTGGATCTGTCTCAATTTTGGGCTCATGCCCTAAAATGAGCTGTCAAAACAGATGGACGGCGTGGATAAAACACTTACATCAAGGTGGGGCATCCCATCTTCACGGTAGGACACATTTGGATGGTTTGGATGCCGTAGTAATAACACGTGAAACCCCACCACTTGACTTGGATTGCGGGGCGTTTTACATTATTTTAAACGGTGTGATCCGTCGTATGATTGGATTGACCTGAGTTTTGAGATCATCCGGGTGAGCAGCAGCTTTTGGACGGACAGGATATCATACACAAACCATGTGGGTCCCACAAGAGTTCTAACCAGTTGAGCTGCTCCAACATCTTTGGTAATCGAAGTATAGAACTTTCCATCGTTATGAGAAGGCCTCAAGTCCAACCACCACATGGTTCACCAAACCGACAACTTCCAATCCATTAAGTAAATGCGACATCCAAACCGTCCAATAGGTTGGCCCCACCATGCAGATCATTTAATGCAAAGATCCACCCCATTAACTGATCAGGTGATCCACTCCATAGAGAGAGAGAAAATCTAGCCTTTGATAAGTAGCAAAAAACAAGTGTGGACCACTGAATCTGGCTTTTTTTTTCCCTATTGGATGGATTGGATGTCCTCATTGGTTAGGCCTGGTTCTTTGGACCGTATATTTAGATCGTGGGCCCACCTGAATGAACGTCCTGGATCAAGCACAATTACCCCACTGGAGGGCTCAATCAACATATTTACACGTACACCTCTACATTCATACACGTGCATGCATGGTTTGTCTGACCTTCGGTTTGGATTTTGTAACACAGCTGTGTATGCAACATCTACTGTGGTCGAGTCGGTTAGGAAAGCACAGGAACAGAACTCTTCACTACTACTGGCTCGTGCATTGGAAGCCTGCCAAGGAAGGATGGTAAGCTCTAAACTCCTCTTTTCATGTGAATCACTTGTAAGATTTCTATTAAGTGGGCCACACATGATCAATGGTTTGGATGATTTGAAAGTTGGATATTTAGATTGTGCAACTGCTGGGCCCCACTATAGTTGTGATTGATTCAAATATGTAATGAGGCTGTGTGCATTATGTATCATGGTTTTTGGATTTTCAGTTAAGATAGATGATTAGAAATTCAGAGATGGTCCACATTCAATGGGCAAAACTTATATTTGGACCTCTAGATTTAATGATTTTTTGTCTATATCCCATCATGCCAAGTGATGCAATAGAATGGGGAACTTAAATGACACTTGACACAATAGCATTTTTTAAATGGGGGCGACTTCATGCAGTAGATGCATAGATAGAAGAGGAGATCACCATCTTCTTTTCAAAATAGTTTCTGAATTTATCTTTGTTGCCTCGTGGACGAAAGATGTAAGTCTTTGGATAAAAGTCGTTGGGTATTTTAATGCAGACCTGGGCTATACTATGCCTATCGAAGCTACTGAGAATATTAAGTTAGTCGTAGCCTCCAAAGGGTACAAGGACTTCGATCTGACTCAAGGAAATGTAAGTATAGAATTCCAGAACACCCTGATCCATAACTCAACTGGTAGATTGAGTGGAGATATTTGGTTTCAACACTTGAGGTCTTGGTATCGATCCCCAGTGGGGGTGGCTAACAGTGCATGTACTGACAATAAGTATAGAATTCCAGATTTATGTCCAATTAAGTCAAGACATGGTAAAAGGACTCCATAACAAATTTTAAATAGGAAAGTAAATGAAGAAATATTGGTAAGAACCAATGACTTCTTTAACAATACTAATATCCAAAAGAAAACAGAAGAAATGGTAAAAAGCTCATCTAATCTATGGGAATTGAAATAAGCAATCTCAAAAGTTAAACAACAGAAAGAACTAAACTTTGTCCATACTAATCCTCAAACTGGAAACATAACACTCCTGTTTAAACCAGCCAAATACATATCTAACATAGATCAAAAAGAAGAATTTAAAAAGTTGCCAATCAGATTCATGGAATCTATGATATCCTGCCACTTAGAAAAAGGAGAGACCAGCACATTTCGAAACAAGCCAACATCATATGACGACAGGTTCAATGTTTTAACAGGAACTTCGAATGAACAAGATCACATAGGATTAACATGCCTTGTACTATCGAAAATAATAAAACCTTAGAAGAGTTAGAAAAAGACTTCGAAACAAAAACTAAACCTATAGGAAATGATAGCTTTCTAAAACCATAGCTAGAATAGTTATGGCTGAAACCGTAGTCTCATACCAAGCAGGACCAAGCACTCAAACTAACCTTATAGACCAAGTCCGAAACGATAATAGGTGAGAACAAGACCTTAGAAGAACCAGACAAGCATATATACCAATATATGAACAAATAAAAGAAAGACTAGAATAGTTATGGCTGAAACCATAGTCTCATACCAAGCAGGACCAAGCACTCAAACTAACCTTATAGACCAAGTTGTTGTCCGAAACAAAAGTAGGTGAGAACAAGATCTTAGAAGAACCAGACAAGCATATATACCAATATATGAACAAATAAAAGCAAGACCTAGATTTTTTAAAGACCTGCCTACAGAAAGTCAAGCATTTCAAGGTAAAAAGAAAATGGTCAAAATTTGGTTTTCAATTTCTAAGTTATAAGCAGCAAGTTTTGCTTTTGCTGCAAGGATCCACTAGATAAAATGATATGATGTAAAATATTAAATGAGAATAGGTAAAGTTGAATTTCTGATGTGGCATGGTTTGAAATTCCAGCAAGCCCAATGCATATGTCCGGAGAATTTTTAAAAATAAGATTTAATAAGAGATGTGATGATATTAAGATGCTATTTAAGAGGACTAGGCTACCATGAATTTATGATATGACAGGATCCAAAATTCCGACAAGTCATTGAGCATACATTCAATGGCAATCTGGAGAAGCATGGATGTTGAGAATGAAAGTAATGATACGATTGATGAAGTATGAATGTCAGTGATGATGGCATGATCTTTGACATACACTTGAATGTGGCTTGGATGAAGTAAGTGTATTATGGTTTGGAAGAGTTGACCTAAGTGGAATTAGGAAGCTAAGAGATAGTTAGAGGATGCTAGAGGAGGTTGAAGAAGATGAGGGCTTGAGAACTCAAGCACCCACTCTCTCTCTCTCTCTCTCTCTCTCTCTCTTGGTGGGAGTAGCTTAGTTGTTGGTTGATGTGAAATGAAGAGAGGAGGGGGGTATTTATAGCCCATCGGAATGATTTTTTGATAATTCTAAGGATTATGAAAGGTAAATAATGATGTTTAACTCTTGTTTTGAATCTTCTAAAAGACTTTGAGTAGAATTAGACATCTTTACCATTTCTTATAAGTTTACTATTTTATAAAATATTATTATTTTGAGAAAGTTACAAATTTATGAGTTATATAAGCCATATTAAAAGAGACTTTTTATTATTATTGTCAATAATAATTATTTCTTTTAGAAATTTTTTATCTTATGGATTAAAAGTTTTTAGTGGATTCAAAGTTTATTATGCAAGAAGAAGATGGCGTATCTTCTCCTCTCCCCTTTTCACCACGCCACACATTTGTTGGAAATGCATTTAAATGTATGTAAATGGGTAATGACTAATTACCAATGTAATTCCTACACTTTTTTTATGTTGACAATGACCACTTACTTTTTTTACACTAAAATCAAGAAGGATACAAATTTCATGTGGGGCCACTATGATATATGTGGCTTATCCACGCTATCCATCCATTCGCGGGATAATTTTAGGGCATGAACCCAAAATTGAGGTAGATTCAAAGCTCAAGTGGACCGCGCTACACGAAACAGTGGGTTGAACGCTGATTGTTAAAAACCTTTCACGACCACAATTTGCTACAGTGTGGGCCACTTAAGCTTTGGATCTACCTCTTTTTTGGGACTGTGACCTAAAATGCTCAAGTAAAATAATTGGACGGCTCAGATATGTCACATACATCACAATGGACCCAGCATATTTAAATAAGCCTCTTATGCCAAAGTTTCAATGTGAAAATACCCATTGGCTATGAAACCGACATAAATAGCGAGTTATTTACTGGTATTTATATCATAATCATATTGTTACACTTAACTAGTAATATTTCTATATACAATTTTTATAGAAATAATTTAATTGAAGAGTGATAGAGATTATCATTCTATTGAGTGTTATTAATAATTACTTTGTTACTGTTAATCATTGTTATGGTTGTAGTTGTTGTTATTGTTGGTTCTTTGAATCTTTGATTTCAAATTTTCAATATTCTTCTGGAATTAAAAGTATAAAGTGATACATTCAAATAATTATAATTAGCTATATATCTATATATGAGATTTTAAAAAGTCTTCAGGCTAGCACATGACAATACAACTGGATCCTGACCGTTGATGCAGATCGAGATCGAAACCCTGATTCTGGACGGTGATCCCAAGGACATGATTTGTCAGGCCGCGGAGCAGCATCATGTTGATCTTGTCGTTGTAGGAAGCCGTGGCCTTGGCAAGATCAAGAGGTAATTTCCATGCGTTTTGATTTATTTTTCAACGGATAGGATCAGTCAAGTCTGTGGTATGACTGATTGAGAGAGCAGGGCTCTGGGTCCCTCATCAGGTGGGACCCACTTTGTATGTGTTGCTGCCAGAAATCAAGGTCCTGTCATCAGCTGGACCATGTGCCTGCATTGAATGTAGATCGTTGATCAGTTCCTTTTGACCGTCCGTATTTTCATGTGTGTTAAGTCCCATGTGATGACTAGACCAACGGCCGGATTTTTGGGCCACAACACATGCATTATGGGGCCTACATGATGAATGGTCCTGATCTTGATCAGGCCCACCATATGGATGATCGTGTAAGAGTTCTTCCTGGGCCCAAGAATCACAATGGGTCCACTCATCAAGATGGACCGTTGGCAATCTTTTTAAAACCATCCATTGTTAGGATATCTGCTCCCCACTAGATGAAATAAACGGCTATGATGCTTCACACGTGTCCCGAGTGGCCACATGTGTGGACTTTGAGAAAAGCCCAATCTCCTAATACTGAATTGTTTCTCTTGCTGGTTGCAGGGCATTTCTGGGCAGCGTCAGTGACTATTGTGCGCATCATGCGAAATGCCCCATCCTCATAGTTAAACCCCCCAAGTGAGGCATACCATCCACGTGTGCCATCACATGCTAGATCTGTAGATAGGTGTGGCATCCAAGCCGTTCATCAGGTAGGTCTAACTAGGTAGATGCACATGCCCAAAAATCAGGCTGGCCTGCTCATCAGGTGGGCTCCAATGTTGGAAACATGTAGACGGCTTAGAAAACTTCAGTCAGTTTTCCTCCATGGTGGGGACACCCTGATGGATGGATTGGATGTGGTCAGATTCCTGGGCCAGGACATGTACATGGTGGGGACACCCTGATGGATGGACTGGATGTGCTGCCTATGTGGCATGCTGGAACACGTGGTGGTGTGTACATGGTCTGCCTTATAGACTTGTGTGAAAGTTCATGGACTGTGTGTGATGTATATGCGTTGGAGAAACAGTTTTATTTATTTACTTATATCAGTTAAGACTTATTTTCTTAAGTAAAGGTGGGCCTATTTCTGATGGACGGCCCTAATACTCACAAGTATTAAATGGTCAAAGATTTGAATGTTACCACCTAATATTGTTTTTTTTTTTTTCCCTCCATCCACGGCAAGTTCCATCCTATAAAAGGTTTGAATCATTGATAGATATGACAATGTCTTTTAACAATATAAAGTGGGTGGATGGGAACCACTTACAAGTGTCTTTAAAACATCCATCCTCTTTTGTATAAGAGGTGGCCCACTTGATGAATGGACTTGGCCATCACTTCACTCACGATGTCCTCAAGGATAACCCATTACTTCACCAAATTCTCGAGGAACAACCATGCCAACTCCTCTAATGTGCAATCCGTAGCTCTTCTATGCTGTAGTTAGCTAGTTTTTTCACTCTGTGTTTTGTGCTGTCGCTACAGTGTCTTCGAACTCGCCATGCTGAACGAGCTTCCCTACTCAAGGATCGAGTCATCGTGTCATGCCAATCTAGCAATTTGTGCTGTAGTTCACCCCATTTAGGTATATAGAGCCAATCTTGGTGACTAAGGGCGGGATTAGGAGGGATAGGATGGATTTTAAGGTAATGATGGTGGTGTGAGTGGATTGGTTTAAGATCCATGGGATTGCTATATCCCGGGACAAGTTCATTGGGTCTGTTTGGCATGCCCGGCATATCCTAGGATTTTACCTTCCAATCCGTCCAACCAAGGGATGGGATGGATTTTAAGGTAATGATGGTGATGTCAGTGGATTGTTTTAAGATCCATGGGATTGCTTATATCCCGGGACAAGTTCATTGGGTTTGTTTGGCACGCCAGCATATCTCGGGATTTTACCTTCCAATCCGTCCAACCAAGGGATGGGATGGATTTGAAGGTAATGATGGTGATGTCAGTGGATTGTTTTAAGATCCATGGGATTGCTTATATCCCGGGACAAGTTCATCAGGTCTGTTTGGCTCGTCATGCATATCCTGGGATATCGCGATCCCATCCCTCCTAATACCGTGGGATCGGTCCGGCCAAACAGGATCTAAGAGGTCATCCTACACCTGGAATGTCTTTCCCTCCTTAGCAATCTCTATCAAGCTCTTCACCATTGAGTCATGCCCCAACCCTACCTCAATAGAGTTGAGCAAATGAGGCCAACTCTGCCTTCCTACTTAGGGCATCTACCAACCAGTTGGTCCTCTTGGGCTGGTGCCTCAGCATGTTGAACTCTGCCAAAAAAATCCTACCATTGTGCTTGCCTTGTGCTCAACTTCTTTGGAGACTGAAATAAAAACCACTGTAAATCTGTAATCCTTTGAGTTGATTCACAGTTGTTACTTAGGGCATTAGCCACCTTGTTAGCCATCCGAGGCCGGTAGTCCACCATGTTGAACTCCGCCAATAAGTCTCACTAGCACGCTTTCTTCGGGCTCAACTTCTTCTGAGACTCGAAGCAACTCATGGCCACTAGTCCGTTGTCACCACAAATCTAGATCCCAAAAGATGGTATCTGCAAGTTCTGAAGCAATACACCATAACCGTAATATCCTTCTGTTATACAATGTAGCACTGGAGCTGGGCAGGTTCGGGTCACCCAGTAACTCAACTCAAGTCGACCCGAAATCCGACTCGTATATATTAAAAAATAATAATCCCATATTTGACATTTCAGATCTGAGATGCTGTGTAGCTGATGGAGAGGCTGCAATTCCGGCAGGTGCACCTAGGTTCCGAGTTATGATTTCAGCCTGCGGATACCCGCTGCACCCGACCCGACTCGGTGCTGACTCGACCTGACTTGGTACCTATGACCGGGTCAGACTTGATCCAGATTAGACTCGACCTGACTTGGTACCTATGACCGGGTTAGACTTGATCCAGATTAGTCCAGGCCAGACCCAGAATCGGATCGGGTTAGGTCTGCAGGACTCAGTAACAAGTAGGGTCGAGTTGGGTCAGCCCTAACTCAATCCGAGTCAGCTCGATGCCAAGCTCTATGTAGCACTGCTCAATATCGCTGAGCTTCCTGCTCTCATAAGCAATGTAGTGCCCCTCTTACATGATTACTCCCTCAATGGCAAAGTTAGATACATCCAACCGCACTTGGAATGGCTTAGTTTGATGGGGCTAGACTTACTAAGATAGAAGGGACTGTCCAAGAGCGAAGCAAGCTGGGATGATGTCAACACTCCATGGCAGTTTGAAGGCCACATATAGAGGTTTATTAAAGAAGGTTTAACGAGAGCATTAAAACAGTAGGTGGGGCAGGACCTAACCAATTTTTGCCTTCTTTGTAAATTAAGATTTGTGTAGAGATTCCTAGAACTGGGTAGAGTTGTGTATAGATTCCTACAACTAGGGCTAGAAATCTCTAGGAGCATTTTGCGCTAGACTTTTGTTGATTCCACTAATTCGAAAAAATTCAGCTACCCTGGCTCAGGCCCCTAATTTAAATGCATGAGGCTCAAGCAAATCTCCAACTGGCTCATTTGCCCTAGCTAGATGGGGTCCAGAATCATTCTTAAATGGGAAGGGAGTTGATACTCTGGCAAAGTACAACGCTTGATGCACAAACTCACTATTGCTCAGTTATTCCCAATATGAGAATGGCAACCTCTCTTTTATTGTTTGTGGAGATGAGCCCACAACATGTCCCACCTATCTGATGCTCAGAAAATCAAATGAGTGTAAATTTTTGGCTAATGATACATCTAAACCAGGACCCATGATTAGGGCAGTTTCATTTGAGTTACCTGTATGACAGGTATGCAATTTCTGAGCATTTTATAAGTACCTGCAAATCATCCATCACCCCCTGCCAGAGTATCAAAGCTTTCTCCTTTCAAATAGCCCTGAAGAATGGTAAAAGATGGTGAGGGTTGGCAAGTCAGGCTAGGTCAGGCTAAGGGATGGCCCTGATCAACCAGATGGTGAGGGTAGGCAAGCACCATTTGATGACCTTGACTGTCCACAACTGGGCCCCAACTAAATAAAGACCATTGATGATAACTAACTATTTCCACGACTCCACACCAACAGCTGGGATCATTTCAAGGGGAATGTAGAGGTATCATGTCACATCCCACTGAGAGGCCGACCAGACGAACAGCTTCCATTACCTAAGGCTGAAGAACCCACCCATATCACTGTCGAGTCAGACGAACTAAAATATGGTTGTGCAATCCCATCTTTAAATATTGTCCAGAGTGGAAAAAAACAAAAGCTATGGTATAGCAACGTTCTATTATAGCTATAAACAGGGGTTCAACAAATCAATGCTTCATCACATGCACAAAACAAAGTAGCAAAAAAAGTGACTATAGGCTCCACCTTTAGGCCATGTTTAGACACACAAGTCAAACAGATTCCAAACTGAATTAATGATGTTTCCTAGCATTCATAACGAGGAAATACCCCTCAGATTATGATTATGTTCCAGTCAAGTCCACATCTAGATAGCAAACGCAATTGCAATATCGAGCCACCAATGCTAGGAAAATTATCACAACTTGGCTACTTCCACTCCCATCAGACCGGTAATTGCAAATACAGTGCATCCAAACACGCCCTCAAATGTTAAGCTGAAACCATCTTTGGGTTTCCTATCAGCAGCAGTTTGCCAACTATACTAAGACGAGCAACAAGTTTGGAGTGCCTCACAGAACAAATGCACATCAAAAAGTGATGATACACATCCAAACAGTCATCATACACGTTTGGGCTGCACATATTGGACATGGTTGTCTTCACAAATTCCCTGCATTGATGGCACACCCAATATCAAGTGCCGAATCACGAAAATGTTAAAAAAATAAAACAGAAGCTGCAATTATGCTGTTGGTGGTAATTCTATGTATCATGTGGTTATTCCATCTGATAAATCAACACCATAAGAAAATTCGGGAAGGTGCCATTTGGGGGTGCAACTGGACCAGTCCAGGCTGACTGAGACAGTATGGGGGATAAGAAACCTGGCCTCACACAGCCCACTGAGTGAGGAATTGGGACCAAAGCACAGCCCACTAGCCAAGCGCCAAGGTCCGCTGTTAAATTTTCAAGTTGGAGTACGCCAGCCCAATCAAGCTCTAAAAATCGAGGTCCATACCCAGCCATGCACTCTAGGTTGAGGACAAACCAGGCTGGGCATGGACCAAGCCAGGCCAAGCCCATGTTTGGATGACAATGGGTTTGGTATGGTCAGGTCAGCGACAGCCCAAGCCATTTGCTGAGTCTAGGATCCAGCTTGTGCTTGATGTGGGTTGGGTCAGGGTAAGGCCGAGGCTTTTATTAAACAGGCCTGGCATCCAAGCTGGACCAGGCCTGACCCATGAGCAGATTCCAAAGTCCATGAGGGTCTGGTGACTCGAGTCAGAGTTACTTGTCAACTGAGGTGTGGACCAGGCCTGACCCATAAGCAGATTCCCAAGCCCAAGCCCACTCCAACCTGCACACTTGCTAAAAAGAAAAGAATCATATGGAGAGGTGGTCAACCATGACTTTGACAAAATGCAGAGGAGATCCACAGCACGCAAACCACTTGTCAGGTGCAGAGGGCTGTGAACATCCGTATGTGCAAAATCAAGGCAGGCTATTCATCAAGTGGGCCTCACCCTCACATGCATGTTGAATAGAGACCTCGGGCATCTTTTTCTCAACAGGTCCATTTTATCATTCGTGTGGCCCACCTGAATAGTCCAGCGGCCTGTTTTTTGGGACCCCACACATTCAGTGGACCTCACCGAAGGATGGTCTGGATTGCTCACATGCCTTCACATTGACCTGTGTGCTGCAAATCACTTCTTCAACCTCTTCCCATGTGAAATTGTCCTAGGCACATCTCTAAACCTATAAACTTATTACGACTGCAAGAAGAGATGGAAATTATCCAACCTGGTATTCATCTGGAAGCGCCTCTGAGACAGCAAGTGTATAACAACCAGGAACAAATTTTCCTGTAAAAGGACTCTTAATAATCAGTGAACTTCAGCCAGATCGAAATGAAGTAGTGCACTAAACTACTCCCACTTGTTTCAAAGTGTTCCTTGGCCAGATCTCACGGCAAAAAGGAGATCAAAATGTCAACAAGGAAGCCGAGTAGAAGAAACATTAGGTGAAAACAACTCTCCAGTGGTGACATGGAACCAAATTCTTATGAGAGTTTGTTTGATAATTCAAACAGCACATCTTTTTCTCATTTATCCTGACAAACGCACATTCCAAGCTCCTTGGTAGCAGAGTTGAACGGCAGAAAAAGATTCATGTAGCTGACCCCAATTACTAGGGATATGGATTAGATGATGATGATGATACTAGCCCGAAGATAGTCAAAAGGAGCATGGTGATAACCCAACAGCCTACTAGCCCAAAGCTTGTATTCACAAGACCCCAACCGCTGCCAGATCAAGCAACACGAGAACTGATCACCTACAGGTGTTTGCATAACAACTTGGTATGCCATTCAATCTTCTACCAACATATCACTTGTACATGATCCATACCATGCCAAGCAGCGAATGACAGGCCCCACCATGAAGATCAACGGGCACAAGAATCAGGCCAGTCCCCTCATCAGGTGGACCACACCATTGGAATCAATGAATAACCATGGTCTGACACATAGGTGTGGCTCGCCCAGTGAGAGCATCAGACTGAATTTCGAGAAAAGATGGTCTTCATAGTGGGGCCAAACACTTGCATGGAACGGATGTCCTACATAGGTGGCATTATGGCAGTACAGTACAGCATGACAAGTTGTGGTGCCTGAACCTGTATTTGATCAGTTCTCCAATCAAAACATGCTGGCATTTAACAATTATCATAAACTGTTTTTCATCACATGTAAGGCTTTTTGATGTAGGACAATTAACCACTTCCTCTAAAAACTCAAACTGTTAGAGTATAGCGAATTAATCCCTTTTATCTCATAGCCCAGGCTTCACATCTCATGGGTTAGGACCTCAGCTGAACCCCCTTCGTGGGCCCCAAATCACATGGGTCACCCACCCCGAGTGTGCCCCTACACCCCACAGGCGCCCCCACTCGAGCCCAGTGTGAAAATGCCCCTGCATTAATCACCCCTGGTGAGAAATCTCGAACACGAGACCTCCCGCTCTAATACCAATTTGATGCAGGACAATTAACCACTTGCTCTAAAAGCTCGAACTGTTAGAGAATGACAAATTAATCCCTTTATCTCATAGCCCAGGCTCCACATCTCATGAGTTAGGACCTCGGCCGAACCCCCTTCGTGGGCCTCAAATCACATGGGCCGCCCACTCCGAGTGTGTCCCCGCATCCCACGGGCTACCCCACTCGAGCCCGGTGTGAAATGTGCATTAATCACCCATGGCAAGAGGTCTCGAACACGAGACCTCCCCTGTGGGCCCCAAATCGCATGGGTCACCCACCCCGAGTGTGCCCCTGCATCCCACAGGCGACCCCACTCGAGCCCAGTATGAAAATGTCCCTGCATTACTTTTTATTAGTCTTAAGTACATTGTTTAATGAGAAAGCCCTTGTAGTAACCTTAGTGGTTATTTGTTTGATTAGAAAATCAATCTAAAATCCTATCGGACCTATAAAGAAACTTACCTTGAATTGTATCTAAAGAAGTAAAAAATAGCAACTAACTAGCATCAAAGAGTTCAGATCCACCTAGAACACCTTATAGACCAATCATATGGGCCCCTATGCAAAACCATAGAGTTGAATAGTCCTTTATGTAGCAGTCATCTGATATAAAAGATATTAAGTACCCTTAAAAATTGGAATCTCAGCAAGATCCTTGTTTTTTCCTGGTAAGGCATCAGGGCCACTGCCCCACTGTATGCTCCTAGCGAGACTTAATCCAGGGTCATAACCTCAGTAGAGGGAGAATACTTTCTTTCTTCTTCTTCTTCTTCTTTGTGTGTGTGTGTGTATGTGTGTGTGCGCGCGCGCCTCTAATACTTTTTAGAGTCTAAAGCAGCACAAACACTCGAGTTTATGTACCAGCTGCATATAGACTATGGCGGGAACCAAATCTCCTTTTCTGTACATGAATGGTAGTACGTAGTGCCCAAAAAGGACATTTAACTGGCAGGCTATAGAAGTCATTCAATTACTCCTGTGGGCACCACCGGTCAATGAGGTAACATATTTTATTGAAATATGCCATCATACCATGTGGTCCTGATCCAGATCATCAATCAAAAATCTACAATATGGACAGCTAGGTCTATCAGATCTCTGATCAGGAACATTCAATGGTCTGATCTGGGTATGAACTGATAGATCTTCAATGGACGACTTGAGTGCTTCGGATGCATCTTGGGCATGGTCCTAGATGCATCATAAATGGTTGGCCAAGGGAAACTAAAGATGGAAAAGTAAAAGGAAAGAAAGGGAAATTTTACATCATAGACGGAGAATTATCCTGGATATTTGGGTCGGCTTTATGATTCAGATTTCAACAATCATGCCTACCTAAGGCCCTATAGACATCCTAGATTTATATTTGGAAAAGGAATTCTCATTTCACATATCTAGCATAATCCCTTACCATCCTTAACCCGGGCTTGAGAAAGGCTCACAAGTCGCTAAAAAGCAGAGTCAAAGAGATTTCTTAACGTAAGAATGGATGCATTAACTGCAAACTAGTGCTAAAATAATGTGGAAAAGCATGGAATTTTTACAGGAATTATTAAAAAATATAAATTTAAAACCTTTGCAGGCTAGAACGTTTCATCATCATCTAAGCCTTATTTCAATTAACGCCTGGGCATGAGTTTAGAATGTCACATTGTTCAGATTCATGATCAAAGCTATGGCATAATTTTCATGATGACCGTTAACCTAACGCAAACCTCCTTTATCCGGGCTGGGGACCAGCAACAAGAGCACAAAACACCCACAGGCACAATGTAATAGACTATTTCATAGGTTAATTACAATCCACCACTATCTAATAGTCTATTACATAGACTGATGATTACAATCAACCGCTATCTAATAGTCTATTACATAGGTTGATCATAGTCAATGAGTTACGGGCTATAACATTTCAGCTTACCAATTCTCAACCACCGAGCTGCCCAACTTCGACTTGGATCCATGACTGAAATTATTCTGCAAACAACAAGGGAATCTCTTCAAATTTCTAATTATCCATTTCCATTTCTTTCCTATGGGAATTATAAGAAACTACAATGAAGATAATAGGCTTCCATCTACAATTTAATCCCAAAGAACTCAAGTTCAAAATAAGTAAATGGAGTTAAATTGAGATAAGATCATAGCATAAACCTTATGATACACAAATAAAGATACAGATATGACATGGATATAGGACCAGCGATATAAGTGTATTTCCAAAATCAAGAACCCAAATACACAAACGGTTATTCCATCCAACATGGTAGATACCCATGAAAGAATTGCAGAAAGTTTGAACATAGCAAAACCAATACAATTATCCATTAAGTATCTCGTACCAATGTCCCGAAAACGAAATCCTAGTGAGATCTTCAAACTAATTTAGAACATATTCACAAAAGAATTATGAAAATTTGAAAAAAAAAATACAAACAAAAAATCAGGTATGGACCACGACAATCATCTAATTGCGAATGCTATATTGTTGTACAACAAGTCATCGAGTGTTTAAAATTTTTGAGTTCATAGATGATGAACATCTTGACAATATGTGTAAACATATAGCAACATGAGCATCATTGTCGTGCTATCTTACTTGGCATAAGGTACACCATAGTGAAGTTTCACTTTGTTATGATAATACATGATGATGCACCATAGTGAAGTCTCACTTTGTTATTATAATACATGATGACGCAGTGCTCACAAGTAAAGTCAACTTTCTCTTGCCATTTTCTCTCACGCAAAAGGAAACTACACCAAAGAAATGGGGGAGCAGTCCCAACTATAAAAAAAAAATTGATGGGGAGCCATTTATGATGGCACTACCATGTGCTCAAAAACCTTAGGAGTAGTCCTAGTTGCCGCATCTTTAAAGACTTGGCTTCTATGCATAAGTAGGTCCATCATAAGTAGTCGAGAATCCTAGAACATTAGGGGGAAAAAAAACTCCTAAAGATGTCATTAGACATTTTTTAACTTGCAAATGCACACAGTTGGATCCTCCATAAAAAAAATAAAAGCTCCTTATGATTTTTATTTTTTATTTTTCCTTTTTCTATTGGAAAGGTGAACGATTTTATTAAAAGCCAAGAAGGCCGAAAAGCAAAAGCTACAAGAGAACAAGAAAACAAGAAAGACAACATAGAAAAAATAGAGAGAGAACAGCTAAAGAAAGCACCTTATTATTAAGGCACATCGATAGATGCTTGTGGGGCCCACTTTTTGGAACTTCTTTGATTATCATGCATGTGGTCTAGAGGTGCACATCGAACCGTGGAACCAGACCGGAACCGATCAAACAGTCCGGTTTGGTCCGATTCTGGTTCCAAAAATCAAAGAACCATTTAGATCAGTTCGGTTCCAGTTTAGGGGTATGTAGAACCGAACCAGGAACCGAACCTACATTTAAAAAAAAAAAAAAAAACTCAAGTCTACCCGACCCTGCTGCGTGTGTGCGGCTCCCCCTGCCCCCCCCCCCCCCCCCCCCCCCCTTCTCTCTCTCTCTCTCTCTCTCTCTCTCTCTCTCTCTCTCTCTCTCTCCACAGAAACATGGAACCGAACTGGTTTTCACGGTCCGGTTCCAGTTCAGTTCTAGGGTGCTAATGGTCTGGTTCCGGTTCCGAAAATCCTAGAACCATATGGAATGGCTCGGTTCCGGTTTCACCCCAAAACCGGACCAAACCGACCCGTGTGCACCCCTGATGTGATCTACCATTCAAAAAATATATATAGAAAATTTTCCAAGGAAAGAAAAATGGGTCTCTAAACATCTTAAATTGAATTAAATTGCAAAGATAACAAACAATGCAAGAAGAGATGACCAAAATAGTAGAAGTTAGAATAAAACATACCCGGTAAAATTGGGTGTAGTGCAATCAACAACATGCTCATGATCATTCTCCATATTAAAAAAAGGGCAAAATTGGGTCTCTAAACATCTTAACTTGAATTAAATTGTAAAGATAAGAAACAATGTAAGAAGAGATGACCAAAATTGTAGAGATTATAATAAAACATACCCAGTAAAATTGGGTGTAGTGCAGTCGACGACATGCTCATGATCATTATCCATGTTAAAAAATGGGCAATTTTCGCAGCCCGATTCTCTAAACTGCGCCATCAACCAACAAAAAATAATAATAATAAGATGCATTGTTAAAAAAAATCCACAAACAGCAGTCCAAATGAGCGGCCCCATTACAGTCGAAACACATTCAATCGATCCACAAGAAGGCCCATCCATGGATGGGGCCTAAGTGGTTGTCTCTTGAGATGATCCAGACAGTCAATCTAGCAAGCCATACCTTTGATGGCCTCTATGCAAAAAAATATTGCATCCACTGAAAAATCCTAACCATCGAACCAATGGCCTTAACAATGTACAGTTCCAAAACAGAAATCACCACCAGTCCACATTTAACAGGAGGCGCTCAGATGGGTAAGATTTTTCCAATATTTTTACGCCACGGTCCATCCATGGCAGGGCCCACCAGATGGAAATCTAACCATGATACACATCTGATGGGAGAAAGCCCACTCATGGGACGGATCCATATTCCTAATAGCCTGTGCCATCCTCGGTGGGGGCCACCGTTTCCATCTATTGGGTGGGCCAGGTGATAGGACTTAAGCACGACTAACACAAAGCATCCTCGAGCCTTGAGCGCAGTAATCCAGACCGTTGATTCGATACAACCCAAAAATGGCCAAACGATTCCACCAAAAATTCCAAAATCGAAAAACGCAAACATTTCGATCAGCGGCCTACAAAAGGATAGTTAAAAATCAAAGGAAAAATAGGGCCAAAGACGGTAGCGATCTTCCGACGGTCCATCGTGAATGCAGGAAGGCCCCACGGAGGAGTTTCAACTGGACTGTTGCAGGCTCGATCATGAGCCAAAAACCAATAGAAACCCTAGAAAGAAGGGAAAGTGAAAAAAAATAAAAAATAAATACCTGGTCGTAGGTTTTGACGAGCCTGCAACGAAGGCAGGCCCTAAGCTCGTGGCCGAAACTCGTCGGAATCTGCGCTACCGTCGCCATTACAAGGGGAAATCGAAAGAATGCAAGGGTTAAAAGGAAAACGGCGAGTAGCGGTCTGGAATTCGGGAACGCTCTAGAGAGGAGAAGATTCTACAGATAAGAGTCTGTTTTTATAGGGGAGTTTTTTGTGGTCTGCGATAGTGTGAATTACGTAGGCACGCAGTGGGTCTAGCTTGAGATAAAATATCAATGTATATGATCTATACCGTCCATCAGGTAGAAATTCTCATTTCCACTATGGATCCATATATTAAGTAAAATATAAGGCTTGGATTATATCAAACACCAGGGAACAGTATAAAGTCACTCCTAAAACTCTAAATTCGCGTGACACGCATCAATCGACGAATGGCCTTATTTTAGGGGAATCCATTCGTCCTGTTATTTAGAGTGAGATGAGATGATTGGATGGAATATAAATTTTATGATGGACCCTGTTGGGGACAAAAGATACATAGTTCGGAGACTCGGACTTAATGCCTCGGGTCGCCAAAGGATGTGTCAGATCCGAGGCATGGTTCACTAAACCGAGACAGAAGTTAAGTCGGTTCGGACGACACATCAGCAATCCGGGCATGCATCGGGCCGATCTTCTTATCAGATCGGCCATCACAAGATAAAGTCTCATCCCGAATATCTTGGGATAAGACCCCCGACCCCGAAGCTCACGGGATCGAATGAAGACTGAAGATGGGCTCGATCCTATCTCCGTGATACCAGGAGAGGATCCCGCACACGATATCAGGAGAAGAATCCTCGTACGATTAAATGCTCCAGCAGCTATAAAAGAAGAACCTCCATCGTCTTGTGAGGTAAGGCAAAAATTCTTTCTCAAAACCCCTCAATACATTTCCCGTCCGGGACTTTGGCATAGGGTCCCCTGCTCAAGCAGGTCTCCTTTGTCCTCTTCCGGCCGGTATACGAAGGTCTAAGAGGACGAACCCGATTTTTGCATCAACAGTTTCGTCTGTGGGAAACCGTACAAAAAAGCCATCTCATATTCTATATTGAATTCCATGGTGATGACTAGAAGGCCGGTCCAAAAGAAGATTTGAATGAGATTGCTATTACAGGGCCCGCAGCCCCGAACCCACCTAACAACCGCCAACGAGGAACAACCAGAACAAGCAAGCGGGGTCGCACCGATGGGCGGTTGGACCAGGAGGTTCAAGAAATCGTCGATATGAATATGATAAGCAATCTTTGGAAGAATGTATCGGCAAATGCCCACTCCCGCATCCTCAAGGGGAGACGGCGCACTCGGCGGCGGTTGATCCTCAACCCTCCGCTCCGGCCGAGTCAACCCCAAGGCGAATCAGAACCATCTCCAGCGCCGCATCCCTGCCCCCGACCGATCTTCGACACGAGATAGAGCGAAGAAGGCGCAACCGCCTTCCATGGAAGGCACGGCAGAGAGCAGTTAAACATTTAAAATTTTAAAAGAGAAGTGCGGGAAGAAATGGCGAAAGAGATGGCGGACATGAAGCATGGCCAGAATATGTATTCGACCAGATCCGAAGCAAAGGCGTCCCCTTTGTGGATTCGGTAATGAAGGCTCGGTTGCCCGAGAGGTTTCGATTACCTCAAATCACTCCTTTCACCGACAAGACCGACCCGACGGAGCATATCGAATGCTTCAGTATATGGAGCTCCACGATGCCTCGGATGCGGTAATGTGTCGGGCCTTTTCTCTTACATTGACCGATGTAGCTCGACCGTGGTTCAAACAGTTGAAACCAAAGTCCATCTCATTCGTTGAGCTGAGCGACGCCTTCCTCACCAACTTCATCGGCGGAAAAAGAAATTGAAGCCCCTGCACATCTAAACAACATAGTTCAAAAGGGGAGAGCTATTAAAAGATTATATCAAGCGTTTAATTTCGAATCCCCGTTCGAAAACATTCAAGAAACGGCTCCAAGCGATCATGCAAGGAGTTGAGATAAGCCATTCTGGCATCTCTAGACAAAACTCCGCCCGATACTCCAAATTTATGGCACGGTCGGATAAGTATGCAAAGCCGAAGAAGAATTCTGCGTGAAACCAAAACTTTGGTCAAAGAGTCGGCCAAAAGGGAAGCCGCCGGAGGAAGGAAACGCAAGGATGATCAAGCGCATAATGAGCGAAGGTCAGGCACGGCCGAATCGAAGATTTTCCACATATACCCCCCTGAACAAGCTAGGAACAGGTATTGATGGAAATCAAAAGCGAAGGCTTTGTAACGCCCAAGAAGCTGGAGTAATCCTAATCGGGGGACAAGGATAAATCCGCCATTATCACCGTGATCACGGGCATAACACAAGTGATTGCCGTCACCTAAAGGAAGAATCGAACGACTCATAAAGGACGGCCGACTCAAAGAACATGGGGTTAAAGCTGGGGTACCGACCGAGAGTCAACCTATGGAAGAAATCCGGACAATTTTGGCGGTCCGCGAGGTGGGGGCGACTCAAACAATGCTCGAAGGAATCATGCGAGAAAACTTAGTCAGCCTAAGTCCAAGCTTTTGATTATAGATAGGCCACCAAAGGAGAAGAAAAGGGAAAGATATTGCATTTCGTTTACAGAGGAAGATGTTCGAGGTATCTATCACCCCCACGATGACGCATTAAGTGTTCCGGATACTCGTCGATACGGGGTCATCTGCAGACGTGTTATTTACGCAGGCGTTCGACAAAATGGGGATCGAACGATCCATGCTACGCCCAGTTCGGACCCCATTGATCGATTTTTTCGGAGGACAGGTATTGCCCGAAAGGATTGTCTCGTTACCACTCACTGCTGGTAGTGCCCCACATCAGAAGACGATGATGGTTGAATTCTTGGTCGTCGATCAACCCTCAGTATACAACGCAATACTCGGCCGACCTTCATTGAGTCTCCTCCAGGCCGTGGTATTCACATACCATCTTTCACTGAATGTCGGGAGTAGGAATAGTCAAAGGAGACCAGCAAGATGCGAGGCGTTGTTACATGATAGCTGTAAAGGAAGCCGCCGACACAAGTCCGATCAACATATCAACGATCGAATCATTGGACCCCCGGGGCGAGAGTCATGAACGAGGGCAGCCGGTCGAAGATCTTATCTCAGTCCCCTTGGTCGAAACAGATGGATCCAAGACGGTACGAATTGGCTCGTCTTTACAGTCCCCTTTGAAAGAAAAGCTGATAGCCCTGCTCCGTATGTACGCCGACGTATTTGCCTGGTGTCATGAAGATATGCCCGGGATCGACCCCTCTGTAATGACTCACCGACTCAACATCGATCCGTCATATCGACTGATCCGACAGAAACGACGACCGCTCGGCCCTGAACGATACACCATCATTGAAAAAGAAGTCAACAGACTCCTCCAGGCTAATTTCATAGAAGAAATACACTATCCAGAATGGGTCGCGAATGTCGTGCTTGTAAAGAAATCCAACGGGAAGTGGCGAGTCTGTGTTGACTACACTGACTTAAATAAAGCCTGCCCGAAGGATAGCTTTTCGCTTCCGAAGATAGACCAGCTAGTAGATAGTACCGCCGGACATGAGCTCCTTAGCTTCATGGATGCATATTCAGGGTATAATCAAATTGTAATGCATCAAACAGACAAATCAAAAACTACCTTTGTCACCGACAAAGGCCTTTATTGTTACCGAATGATGCCATTTGGTCTAAAGAATGCTGGCGCAACTTATCAAAGATTAGTTAACAAAATCTTTGCTCGGCTTATAAGCCGAACCATGGAAGTATACATCGACGACATGCTCATCAAAAGCATACACGCGGCAGATCATGTGAATGATTTGGAAGAAATGTTTTTCATCCTACGGAAGTTTCGGATGAAGCTGAATCCGAGTAAATGTGCTTTTGGGGTGGGCTCTGGAAAGTTCCTCGGTTTCTTGGTTAGTCAACGAGGAATAGAGGCAAACCCTGAGAAGATAAAGGCTTTGATTGATATGAAATCCCCTAAAACCATTAAGGAGATCCAAAGGTTGACTGGACGAGTAGCAGCACTTAATCGGTTCATGTCCAGAGCCACAGATAAATGTCTCCCTTTCTTCAAACAGTTGAAAGGAAGACAAACAATGGGTTGGACGGAAGAATGTAAAGCGGCATTCCAACAATTAAAATCATATCTCGGTTCTCCACCTCTCTTATCAAAACCCGAATCAGGGGAGTCCCTGCTTCTTTACCTAGCGATCCGGGCAAGCCCATTGATACGAAGAAGGAAAGCAACGCCGGTTTATTACGTCGGAAAGCGTTATTGGGAGAAACGAGATACCCAAGCTTGAAAAAATGGCCTTGGATTTAATAACTTCCTACTCAAGCCGTATTTCCATGCCCATACCATCATCGTGATGACCGATCTTCCGCTTCGCTAGGTATTGCAGGAAGCTTCCGGCCGACTCACGAAGTGGGCTATCGAACTGAGTGAGTTTGAAATTCAATAGGTAGCAATCAAAGGGCAAGCCGTGGACGATGCCGAAGGAACACCACCAACCGAACTCCCGGTCAACGATATGCCAAAGGATGTTGCAGTTCCAACAACAACCGCTCCCCCGACCCTACCCTGTCCTATTCCCTGGAAACTGTTTGTCGACGGTTCTTCCAACTCGAAGGCAAGTGGGGCTGGGGTTGTGCTGGAAACCCCCGATCATACCTATATACAGTATGCCTTACGACTTGGATTCCAAGCGTCGAACAATACAGCGGAATATGAAGCATTGTTACTCGGCCTCCGACTCGCCACTAGCATGGGAGTCACGCACCTAAGTGTTTTCAGCGATTCTCAGTTGGTTGTGTATACCAGACACGAAAAGACCAATTAAGAGCATACATGGAGAAAGTGAAAGAACTTATCAATGGATTTCAACTCTGTCATGTTACTCGGATCCCTCGTACAGAAAACGGCAAAGCCGATTTATTAGCAAAGCTCGCCTCCGCCGATGAAGACGATATACCCAGGCCCGTCCCTGTCGAATACGTCGATAAGCCGAGTATAAATGAACCAATTAGCGAGGCCAATACCATCGACTCGGAACCATCCTGGATCGATCCAATCCGCCAATACCGTGACAAGGGAACTGAAGATCGTGCCGAGGCTCGATGAGTTAAGATCCGAGCCTCCCTTACACCATACTCAACGGAACCCTCTATAAGAAAGGTTACTACGCTCCGTTCTGCGGTGCCTCAAACCCGGTGAGGCGAACTATGTATTACGTGAAATCCATGAAGGAATCTGCGGAAACCACTCGCTGGAGGGCGATCTCTCGCCACAAGGTCCTACGCAGGATATTCCGGCCCACTATCCCACGACGCCGCAAGCTCGTTCCAAAAATTGCGGAACCAGGCAAGCCCCGAGGCACCGAGATAGGGTCCCGGCCCTTCGCACAGTGGGGTATCGACATCATAGGTCCACTCCCTATCGGAAAAGGTCAGACCAAGTTTGTTGTGGTAGCAGTGGATTATTTCACAAAGTAGGCCGAGGCAGAACCATTAGCTAAAATAACCGAGTAGAAGATCACCGAGTTTGCATGAAAAAATATTATCTGCCGATTCGGAGTACCCCGTACCATTATTACAGACAATGGAAGGCAATTTGATAATAGGAGCTTTCGCGGGATGTGCGACATCTCGGAATCAGAAACGTCTATTCTTCACCTCATCATCCACAAACTAACGGACAAGTTGAGGCGGTTAACAAGATTATCAAGCAACATCTTCGGACCAAGCTTAACCGGGCCAAAGGAGCATGGGCCGAAGAGCTCCCGAAAATTATTTGGGCTTACCGAACTACAGCTCGAACCGCCACAGGAGAAACTCCCTTTTCACTCGCGTACGGCTCGGAAGCCGTCACTCCCGTTGAAATCGGATTACCTTCTGTTCGAATCACTTCGTTCAATGCGGAAGAAAATGAAGAACTCCTTACACTCGGGCTCGACCTTCTGGACGAACAAAGGGAAGTGGCGTGGCTGCGCACGGAGGCACGGCAATGACAAGTGGCTTGGTTCTACAATACCCGAGTTAAGATCAGGAGGTTTCGAATGGGAGATATGGTTCTCCGAAAAGTATTTTTCAATACCAAGGAATTTGGATCGGGTACGTTGGGACCCAATTGGGAAGGACCCTATATCGTCTCGGGTACCATCTGACCAGGAACGTATCGGCTAGAAGATCTAAACGGACAATCGTTGCCTCATCCTTGGAACGCTGAGCACCTCAAGATTTACTATCCTTAGCTCGGTACTCATGTTTAAAGACTCTGAACTAAGAAAGATTAAAGTCAAGTCAAATGAATAAAACTAAGCGTTTTCTTTCATTCATCAACCATATGCGAGTACAACATGTGAATACATCGATTTAAAAAAAAACAAAAGGGGCCCTGGTTACTGTCCCCCGGTAGGAACGGTACCCGAAGCATCCTCGCATGTACCGGCCTCATCCCCAGCAGTGACTTCAGCAGCGGCGTCCGGATTCTCGGATTCCGAGGCTCTTCCACCCTCGATTTCTGAGAGATCAAGGTCAGGAAAAGATTTCTTTATGTCTTTGACACATTCCAAAAATCCGCTTTGGAACAAGCGATCCCTCTCATCCTCGAACTCCGCCCACTCAAGGAAAGCTTGGACGGCTTGGTCCCTAGCCTTCTCAGCCTCCCGAGTCTTTTCGTTGGCCTGCTGAATATGCTCCGCCGCCTCAAGCTTGACCCGAGCCAAGTCATCTGCACAAGAAGCATGGACTGCGAGAACTCGTCGATTCTCTTCTTCAGCTCTGGAAAGGAGAGCCAATACCCGAGTAACCTCGGCTTGCGCTTCATCAAGGACTCTCCTGAAGAAAGCCGCCTCTGCTTTTGCGTCTTCGGCAGCTCGCCTATCAGAACGCCGACCCGAGTTTCGGCATCCTCGCGTCGCCCTTCGGCTTCCGACAGAAGAGTCTGCAGCCGATGAGTCGAAGATAACTCTTTGCTGGCCTTAATCAAGCAGGGAGCGAGTTCAAAAAGCACCCTTGCTGCATGGCCGACGGTTTGCGATGAAGGGGCGTTGTAGAGACTGATGAACTCTTTTTCGCCCCCATTGGCTAAGGCCCAGGGAACCATCCCCAACACCATCTTCTGCAGGACGGACGACCCTTCTTGGTTCGTTTCCTCCCCTATGGAGGATGCAGTCCTCGTCTCTTCTTCCCCTCTGGAAGACGCAGCCCTAGTCTCTTCCTCCTGTCTCGGAACATCCGTCGCAACGTGTCCCGAGTCGGGTGCCTTCTGAGGTTCCGAGGCTGCGGCCACCGTCGCTTCCACCATTTCTTTCGGGTTAGAAATTACGACGACAGTAGGGGCAGAAGAACTCGCAGGCTCCTTCTCCTTCCGCACCACTCTTTGTCTCTTTGGCGGTCGAGGCTCCGACAGAAGAACTGATCGCGGAGGAGCCTTTAACTTCGAAACCGCCCTAAGAGGAGGACGAGCTCCAGTCATTTCCGAAGGGGCCGATTCGGGAACAATCTTGAGATGGGGTCGAGCCTCGGGCAAATCTAAAAATAATAATAATAAAAAACGAAGTCAGGAAAAATTCAGAAGATACATGAAGATACATTTTCTGTTACCTGTGACGGCCGAGTCTAGACCTGCGAGATGAAGACGCTCCGGCTGTAAGAGCACCTTCCAGGACCTATCTGCCGGATCCAACGTCCTCAATTTGCAGCTTCTTCGGAATATCTGCCAGACACAAGCCCGTCAGACTCAGATTATTAAAAAAATAAAGAAGGGCAAGAGAGAAGACCCAAGTCACCTGCTCTCTGGAACGCCCGAAGAACACGAGCCTCGCAGGACCTGGACTCAGCCGTCTCCCAGCAACCACAGGCCCAAAATCAACGTTCTCTCCAATGTTTGTTGGAAGTGGAAGGGTCAGTTATCAGAGAGCTGCCTCTGCCCCGCCAAGCAGTGAAGACATAAAAGCCGGGGTAGTTCGGGTTCACGTGCACTTGGTATAAGTGGAGAAATTCTTCGACTGTTAGCGGTGACTGTTTCATCTCAGCCCACAACACCGCACACTCGAATAAGTTCCTCCACCCATTCCGAACTATTTGCCTTGGGGCATTCTGAATACGAGATAAAACTCCCCGGATGATGGCCTGAAGGGGCAGACGCAAGCCGCATTGCATCGAGACTTGGTAGATCGCAACCGCCCCAGCAGGAGGATGATCCGGCAAGTCATTCGGACGGGGGAGATAAGTGATAACCGATTCGAGGATGTGATACCCGATTCGGATTCTGTCTAAATCCGCCTCAGTCAAAACTGAAGGAACCGGGCCGCTTAGATCATCCCCCGATCCTTCTCCTTTAGACTCGGCGTGTGCCGACTCATCAATAGGAACCGGCCCAGAGGTTCCCTCGGCAATCAATATTTCCTCTTCCTCCTCCTCTTCTTCCTCCATGCCCCTTGGAAGATTAGGCCTTCCCGGGCGGGTTATTGAAGACGACCCACCACGAGAAGGATCAACGGAAGCAGAGCGCTCCGCCAGAGCTTCAGTGACCCTCTCAGAAAGAAAAGCAGCGTTCGCATCAACTGCTATCTCTGTCAGTAAGGAAGGCGATTCCGCAACATTCTAAAAACGTTGCGCTTCGCCTTCATCTCCAGAAACTCCCTCCTGGGGACTTCGAGAACCTCTAGCCGCCATTATCACTAAATAAAGAGGAAGGGGAGACTCACCGGAGGGAGGAAGGAAAACGGAAATGGCGAAAGGAGCCGCTGACAGTTAAGAAAGAGGAAAGGAAGAAGACGAAAGATCGGAAAAGCTCTAAAGGAAATGCAAAGCGGGAATGGCAGTAGAAGTTCGAAATGCGGGACCCCCACCATTTTATAAGATTGCCATGTGGCGGAAGCAAATAATGGGGAAATGATTCGGCGCCTGCATCGACTCCCCCACTCGACACGTGGCGCACGTCGACTGATGACAATAATGCCCTTGCTACGTGTCCAACCCTCATTGGCGGGGTGAGCGATTTGACGGCTGTCGGCGCATGCGATGTCAGAAACTGAACCGTCTCCTGTCAAAGGCGACACAGAATGCATTAAATGACTACTTATTGTCTCGGACTAAGTTATGAACCGACTCAAAACTCGCTACTCTTAAGTGTCATATGAAACACACGGAGTAAGGGGGCTTACTGTTGGGGACAAAAGATACATAGTTCGGAGACTCGGACTTAATGCCTCGGGTCGCCAAAGGATGTGTCAGATCCGAGGCATGGTTCACTAAACCGAGACAGAAGTTAAGTCGGTTCGGACGACACATCAGCAATCCGGGCATGCATCGGGCCGATCTTCTTATCAGATCGGCCAGCGCAAGATAAAGTCTCATCCCGAATATCTTGGGATAAGATCCCCGACCCTGAAGCTCACGGGATCGGATGAAGACTGAAGATGGGCTCGATCCTATCTCCGTAATACCAGGAGAGGATCCCGCACACGATATCAGGAGAAGAATCCTCGTACGATTAAATGCTTCAGCAGCTATAAAAGAAGAACCTCCATCGTCTTGTGAGGTAAGGCAAAAATTCTTTCTCAAAACCCCTCAATACATTTAGACCCAGAATCCAGGCCTGACTTTGGCATCGGAGGGTCCCCTGCTCAAGCCAGGGTTTCCTTTGTCCTCTTTCCGCGCAGGTATACGAAGGTGTAAGAGGACGAACCAGATTTTTGCATCAATAGACCCCACATGAGATGATTTTATCCACGGGATTCCTGTTTCAACTTCTTCGTACAGTATAACCCACTTGATTATTTAATCCGACATCTATGGGTGGTAGATGTTCTACACAACGTGGGCACTTAAGTCCATAATCTCACCCAATATGGGACTAAAATTCATAATTTTAAAGTAATTTTTTCATTGTAGACATTTTTTTTGTATACTTGAACAAAACTTATCTTGTTAATTTAGATCTCTATCCTTATAGATAATCAATAAAAATAAAAATACTCCTATTTTTTAGCTGTTTTTATCTAAAAAGTATGAATATTTTTATCCAAAACCCTGTTTCCATACCTGAAAAATATACTTTGATAACATAAATTATCGGCCGTTAAAAAAAATGCATAAAAAGAAAGCGTCTACAATACTAATTTTTGCTAATTTTATTGTTGAAATATAATACATTTCATTGACAATAACTCGCACATTAAGGTCCCGATTATTTAGTTAGCCCAATTTTGATCTTAGATCAAACACAAGGTGGTGCACTTGATGGACTATATGGACCTCGTGCAAATGAGGACCTTTGGCCTACTTTATCAAAGTTCAATAGTTGATGAAGGCAGTTGTTTTTATCATGGAAACATAATGATGGTTAAAAATACTTTTAAACTATACATATACGTTAAATAAAAATGTTCTAAAATATATTTAGAATTATTCTTTATATATATAGAGAGAGAGAGAGAAAAGGACTAACCTGATGGTTGGATTAGGCAAGCGAGCTAGGATAGTTATCATTGGCCTTGGGCTGTCTCAAGCCTAGACAAAGCCAAGATTTAGGATAGTTATCATTGGCCTTGGGCTGTCTCAAGCATAGACAAAGCCAAGATTTCAAGCCCAACTCACCCCTCTGCCTAATTTGATGGGTAGCCAAGGCTAACCCATTGCCACCTTTGGTATCAATTCACCGCGTCCCACACGTTGTTATGTAGTTGCGTCACACCCCATTGGCACCTAAAATTTGTGAAAAATAGGTATATTTCAAATTTATTTTTATATATATTTATTTATATATATATATATATATATATATATATATATATATATATTTCAAATTTATTTTTATATATATTTATTTATTTTTATTTTTTTGCTTGCATTTGAGAGCTTTGGATTTAGGGATTTGTAGGTTGATGAAATCCGAACTACTTCAAATTTAGTTTTTTGGTGTATTTTGAATTTTCAACGAATTGGTGAAATTTTAGTGTAATATAGGAAGAATGTCTTTTTTTTTTTTGCTTTTTTTTGTAAGGATAAGAGAGTCACAATTGTAACAAAAGTGCATCTAGTGTATTAATTCATTAGACACATGGCACGCAAATGATGGTTCAAAATAATCCAATTTTCATCTACAATATTAAAAGCACATTAACAGAATGATCTTAACCATTTGAATGTTGGGCATCTAAACATACAGTAAGAAAACGTAAGTAAGTCACTTGTTCGCGATCCTTGCATAAATAGGCCGCCCAAGGTTCAAAATTTTCTCTTAAATGCTCATGGTTGAAATGAGAAGGATTAAATGCTCATGACTGACATTTTCTCGAAGGCCAATGAAATTTTGGATCACAATCATTTTTATGTTTTCCCTCATTTAGGTTAGAGTCCTTATGAACAGGTTAGATGGCCTAAAATATCACAAGTGTGCACTAAGAAGGTTTCACAGTGTGTGATATATTTGAGCTTTGGATTTGTTTTGTGCTTGGGTTCATATCTTTAAAATGATACAGCGAAAGAAATATAACAAGTGAATATAGCACATACACCATGGAGGGCCTCACAGAGCTTAAGGTCTAGAAGACTAGAGGTGTACATCGAACCGGTAGAACCGTGGAACCGGACTGAAATAGATCCAACGGTCCAGTTCTGGACTGCACCGGTTCCGGCTCTGGTTCCAAATTTTCAATAGCTGTTGGATATGATTTGGTTCCTGTTTAAGGCCATGTAGAACTGAACTGAACCGTTAATCCAAACTGTGGCTCAAACCATGGATCCAAACCATTTTTTTTTTGTCCTATACATTACTAATCAGACTATTTTTTTAGCTCTAAATTCCTTCAATATTGGAAGGTTGCAGCCAATAATCAGTCCCATTGTTGAAGCTGATATTGCAAGGGTGCAGCCACTAGTATTAAGATTGTTTTTTGGGGTGAGATTGCTATGATTTATCCTCCTTTGTTCCTTCATTTCATGACTACGGTTCAATGATCCAAACCCTTTAAATGATGGGGTTCACAACTGATTATATAACCCCAAAAGGAGAAACAATCAGAATATCCCAACCTTTTATTATCTAGTTAAATTTCCTTTGAATATGAATTGTCTCCTTTTATGGATATATCTAAAACTTTTCAGGGATCATTTGACAACATGGATTTGAAATTTAATTCAAAACTATAAATCCTAGATTTTTAAACATGGACGTACAGTGAATATAAATGCATTTCATACCAACTAAGGTGGATTTTTAAAAGCCCAGAACCGTGTAACCGATCCGGAATTGAACTGTTTTTCACGGTTCGATTCTAGGGTGCTAACAGTCCAGTTCCGGTTCTGAAAATTGTAGAACCGTTAGGCACGGTTTGGTTTCAATTTCATCCCAGAATTGGACTGAACCGACCTGTGTGCACCCCTATAAGAGACAGGGTTTAGGTGCTAGGGCTCCCAACGGTCCACACTATTCATATATCTCGTAATATTATTTTAGTGTATGAGTTAAAAAAATAAAATAAATACAAAGCTTAATTGAACCACACATATGGGATTGAATGCTGTTGATATTTGTGTTTTTTATTTTGGCCATCCAAATCTATGTGACCTTTTGAAAAGTAAGGTTAAGATGTTAAATAAATAGGACGATAGGCCCTAAGAAAGTTTCAACAGTAGTGCCGTTATTAGGGCTGCATCCTGTGGTGTGGTGTACTTGAGCCTTGGATATGCCTCATTTTAAAATCTTTAATCTAAAATGATATGACAGAATGAATGGACGGTCCGGATAAACCCGTAAATATCACGGTGGGCCACTCATAACCCCGGCCTGCGCCGAGCTCTTGACAGACGGGGTAGTACCCAATCCGCGTCCGTCCCCAGTAATCCATGTTCGATATCAACAGAGTAGCCTGATGGAAAACTTCGGTCTCTCACACACGTCTCAGATTAACACGTGTGCCCGCCGGACGAGAAGCAGAGCGTCTCTCTATCGATTTTCCTGTTTTAGGGTTTAGGGTTTCAGCTCTTCCGGATTCAAGCTCTTTCTCCTTCCCAAAAATGGGAAAGAGAGTGAAAACGAAGGCGAAGGTGGAAGAAGAAGAGATGGAAAAATCCACGTCGTTAAGATATCTGAGCAGCGACGAAGACGAGGCAAACGAGGATCTGAGCCTCGAGATCGTCGAGAGGGCGAAGAGGAGAAGGGGCGAGGATTCGGTGGAATTCGAGCAGACTATTTCTCGATCGGCCTCGGGTGTCGTTACCGTGGCTCTGTCGCGTTTGGATGGAGTTGAAATCGCCGCGGGCGGAGGAGAGGTGAAGAAGAAGGAGAAAGTGAAGAAGAAGAAGAAGAGGAAGAAGGAGATTGAAGAAGAGGAAGATGTAAGAAGTTATTTCCCCTTTTATATCTATTTTTGGAAATTTTCAACCTTTTCTGATTGGATTTCTTCATGTTGGTTGCTTTGATTCGGATACTCTTCTTCTTCTTGGAATTGAAGTACCCTGTGCGAAAATACAAATTGTGGATTAGAAAAATAGAAGTGAAGAAACAGGGTATTTAAGTGGATTATTTTCTCCATTTAAAGTTTGAAACTTTCCTTCTAAATTCAAGAAAATTTTCTTCACATTGATTTTTTCTAATTGAAAGATGGTTAGATCATAGCTTAAAAACCTGAAAACTCAGCTTGACTTGATGTTTGGTCCGGTCGGGTTGACTCGAAGACTCGACCCTGCTTGATTCAATATTTAATAGTCTATAAAATAAGAAAAATACGAATAGAAATAGATCTTTAACAACATTTTAATAATATAGGTAATATAAAGTAGTAAAAATACAAAACCGTTAACAAACCATCACTTGGTTTGCTGGTTATGTTCGTCTGTGCGAGAAGTCACGGCCCGTCACCATTTACATTTTATTAATTCTCACACTGTGACTCAATGTCTGACTTGGTTTGAGTGCCCGTGAATTGTGTCAACATGACGAGTTGTGAGTAAAACCCAGGACCGAGTTTCCCAGTTCTTGGTTTGACTTGGATGTGTGGACTTGGATGAGTGTTGAGTCAACTCTGGGTTTTGAGTCAGTTTGCTAGCTTGAGTTGACCTGGATGAGTTTCAAGCCAAGTCAGCGAGTTTTAGAACATGGGTTTGACTACAATGTACATCTGCCAGGGAGTGCTTGATTCAGGCAGTTCAATCATGATACATTTGGAGTGCCCATCCAGATCTTGAAAGAAATCGTGGGCTTTGTTGTGTCAGCGGCAAATAGCCTGAAATCACATTGATTGGGGTGATCCTCAACCATCAAGGTTGGTGGCCATCAGATGGCTAGCTGAAAAGAAAATGGTTGACTTCCAAATTCAACGGGCAGGATAAAATGGTTATTGTTCATGCCGGTAATATGCCGGTATGTGAGAGCAAGTGCTACAGGTTTTAAGAGGGATGGTGTATGGTACTATGGTTAAATATCAAGCACTTTCATTAAAAAGCAAATATGTTGAGGAACAGTGGAATTACATGTGTCAAAGGAGATGGTGGGGCCACTGTTTTTGCCTCCTGAGATAAACTTGGTTGGCTGCAAGGATGGAAAAGCTCCTCAACAGACTTAAACAATAAAGAAGAGACAAACTGGCTATTGCTTACAACCTGTAGGTTGAATGAGTGATTTAAATATCGGTATTGATGCATGTATCACACCCTTGGGATACAAAAACATATCGGTATTGCATGGGAAATATCGCATGTATCATGAAATGTATTGCTTTTTTAGGAAGACATTGGGAAATTGATTGAAATTTTCTTCGAAATTTTAGGGGATGCTGAAATCCCATTATAATGCATATATTTACTTATTAGTGTCAAGAAAATAACTATACAGGTCCATACCATGTAAGCAACTGATAAAGTATTGAAACATATAGAAAATTAAATCTAATTATTTACCAGCCTTGTTAATTGGGTACTTGAGAGTCCTATCCCACTGCTTATCAATGATTTCCTGCACCCATTTATACACTCTTGGGGCTTTTGCCTTGATGGCGTATTTCATGTGCCACATGGACTCGTATATGAACGCATCAACGGATGTCTCGTTATCCACCATCCTTAGGACTTGTAAATGGGCTCCGGAATGCCCGCCACATTATGTATGCGGTCCAAAAAAGTGTTGCTCATGATAATCCCTTCAATCGTTGTCATTAAAACACTGCCGCTCTAATTCTAATTGGCATATTCTTTAGAATTAAATAGGTCTTTGACTCTATGCTTGTGTTTCAGGAGGCTTTGTAAGGCAATGAAATTAGTGGTGACCTATGTCACTTTAGGCAGTAATATATTGGCATGACACCTTGCACGCATCTCGGCTAATAGTCAGGTGTGATTGTAGATGAAATTTGTAATTGCCTGAGCA
Source organism: Magnolia sinica (assembly GCF_029962835.1). NCBI lineage: Eukaryota > Viridiplantae > Streptophyta > Magnoliopsida > Magnoliales > Magnoliaceae > Magnolia > Magnolia sinica. Next base: position 96,428,538 of record NC_080578.1, read on the forward strand.
TCAAGAATCACACTGTTAACTGTTGGCCTGTCTTTTATTGCCTCAAGCATTAAATCAATGCAATTGGTTGCGCATGGGGTCCAGCGTAGGACGTACCTCTTCATCTACTCCTTCCCATCTTCAAATGCTCTCCCAGTGCCGTAACGAATTGCACTACATTCTTCCTCCACACCTCCTTTTTTTTTTTTTGAAAGATAACCAAACTTTATTAAAACCCTCCAGAAGCGAGAAAGAGCAACAAAAAAAGAAGAGAAACATTAAAACTCCGTACCTTCTTTATTAGCCCATTTATGTATTTTGCTGTCTTAATGTTATTGGAGGCATCAGTTGAGCTTTAGAAATATGGACCTCTTTCTATAGTAGACCATGAAATTTTTAATGAACAACTTCATCGGCCTCGTCCATTCATTGCACATCAGCATGACCTCATAAGTTTCCCATGGTGGTTTCAATTCGTCGATATAACATTGCATCTCAACAGCCTCATCATAGAGGTATGCCTCCATAATCTCATGTGGTGTAGCCATGTAGGTGACACCACACCCTCACCCTCACCTCCACATTGCACTTCGGCAATCACATTCTTTAAGTGCAGGCTCTTAGTTGCCTTAACTGGCACGTGATTGTATATGAAAAAACTCGCCACAAAATTTCCAACCCTCTTTCTTGCATCCCCTATAAATTGCGGATTTGAAGGTAAATTTGGCATCCACACTCCACTACTGCGATGTGTATCTAGCCCCCAACCTCCCGTCCTACCACTATCATCTACATGCTCTCAGTTGTCTTAGCTCGCATGTGGTTATATATGAAAAACCTGGCCACAAATTTTCTAACCTTCTTTCTCACATCCCCTATACTTCAAAGGCCCTGCTTGGTTGCTTTCACTTATGCTTGCAGGGAATCTATTTTTGTAGCTGATGAGCTAGCGAAAATGGGAGCTGATCTCCTTTGCCTTGTTGTTGGAGATTTCCTCCCCTTCTGTAATCTCTCTCTTCTTTTTTTTTTTTTTTGGTGCTTTTTTCAACAATATTATTCCAGTGTTAGAAGAAGGAGATGTTTTTCATGTGAAATATATCAACGGCTACAGCAATAATTCAAATTATTTAACTCTGTTCTGACTGCTTTAAATTCTTAACGTTACTTTCGAAACTTCTAGGCCTTTTCTTTTATCCTTTTTCGAGCCCTTATTTTCATAGGGCATGCTTAGATGGTGCATAGATGGCAGGTTGCTTTTTTAATCAAATTGCATGCATCGACATTTCAATTCGTAGCTGAAATGTTGAGAATCACTATTTGCGGCCAACCTGAATGTTGGAATTCATGATTTGAAGCAGAAAAAGTGAAAAAAAAAATTGAAGAAATCCTGCACCATCCAGTTATTATTTTATCAGTGTTGAATGCAGCACGGAAGGTACAAGTCTCCCTTTCTACTGGAATTTCAGCCTGGCTCACTCTTAGAAAACATCCGCACACACAATATTGTTTCAGATGTTAAAGAAGATCCCTTTCTCCATGCAACTGTTGGGAATTTGATAAAAGGACAGAGAATCAAATGCTGTAACTTTTGTACAAGCAAGCCAGTTGCTGTAAATAAAATTGCAATTATGAAAAGATTAATATAGTTACTTGTTCTTTCGGAGCTTACTTTTGTTTTGAGTTCTTATTTTTTCTTTTGTTAATTCATTATAGTGCATTCATCAAAAAATAAAATAAAATCATTGTAATGGAATGAAAAGGGAAATATTTGGATATTGACTAAGTTCTTGGGATGAACACTTCAAACCTTTCTCTTTCCCTCAGGTTGATGTCGTAAAGGCAGAACAATGTTTAGTAACACCCAGTGATGTGGATGCAGAAGCAATTAGAATATTCGACAATGATATAATGGAAGAAGAGAGCTTCGTGAGAGTTGAAGATGTGGACTTGGAAGCTATTGGAATATTGGATAATTTTGTAAAAGCAGAAGAACCTCTGGAAACCATTGCAGCTGAAAGATCAGATAATGTTGTGCTACGGAAGCTTCTTGTAAGTCAAACTGTTTCCATTTCAATTGCAAATTTTGAAAAACTGAAATAACAATTAATAAGGGCTTATTTTTGTACCTGTTTCTTCTGTTTTGCTTTTCAGCGTGGACCTCGGTATTTTGACCCACCTGATAGCCGGTTGGAAACATGCTATAATTGTGGCGAGGAAGGTCATATTGTGGCAAATTGTACAGAGGAGAAGCGGAAGAAGCCGTGCTTTGTCTGTGGAAAGTTCGGGCATGGTGCCAGGCAATGCACACAGGTAGCTATTCATTTTGTTTCTGTCTCTAATACTGAGAAAAAAGACCCAGTACTTTGGAAATTACAAGTGAAAAACCCTTCTACATGTTAAGTTCAAAATTTTGAACATTTGCCATATCCATAATGTTTGTAAAGAGGAACTGAAATATGGATGAAAATATCTCAATATTTTTAAAAACCACGAGTGTGTGCTGTGAGCAGTGCCATTTTTTTGGAAAATTGTAGGGTGATGATGCCATAAAAAGTGTTAAACTCATTTCGCAACCAACTTTAGGGTTTGATTTGAACTGTCATTCTTTTGATGGTGGGTTTTACTTGTCTGCAATGAATCAAAGTCTGATGGAAATATTGATGCAGCTGCTATAACAGTGTTTTTGTTGCTTTGACTTGCATGCTTGCTTGAGGTTTTAAAATGGCGAGTTACATCATACATTTATATTATATATAGAGTCCAAGTGGCGTCGGTATCACCATCTATTCCAAAAGATATTAGATTTTCAGCTGGAGGGTCTGCTTCTCTTTGTTTCTTCTTAAAACCCTTGGTATTTGTAGAATTTTTTTGTAAAACTCCAAATATCTTGTTAGATGGGGTTCAACATACCCCTTCTCTTTCTTTCTTTCTTTCTTTCTTTTCTTCTTCTTCTTTTTTTCTTTTCTTTTCTTTTTGTTATTCGAGATCACACTTCTAGCAAGCATTATCTGAAGTCTGAACAGTTCTCAGCATGGAAGGCAGTTAGGGAAACTATTTTATTAAGTGTACTTCTAGTTACTTGTATCTTTTAAGGGAAAATTATAGTCAAACACCTATATTTATGTTACAATTACAGTTATGCACCTATTAATAATTTAATTACACCTATAGCCTAAGAATTTTATAACACTTCATGGATTTGGTCAAAGATTTGACGAAGATGATTTATTTATTTGACGAAATACCTTTATGAAGACCTAACTTCTTTCGTTTAACCTTGCCTAAGTCCTTTATGAATATATTTCTGTTCAGAGTGTCTTCCTGAATTAACAATTAATATCCGGCACACATTCCAGCATGCACACATATGCAAGAGCTGATCACATGTTCCTTTGTAATCATTCCATGGACGATAAGTCAAGCTGATCCATTCAGGAGTGCCAATTTGTATGTTGCATATGGGCCATTGGTTGTACTTGCTATCCATCCATTTTCAGATACAAGTGCAGCCCACCTGATAAGTAGACTGGTAATATTTTTGGTACAGGACATGCACAGAGTATAATATGAGATATGTATGTCTTGAATCTCGCACATGTGCCATGTCGTCAACTACTTTGCCAAACCTCCTGTCAGTTCACACAAGCATGTGCACTCATGATTCCTGAGTGTGCAGTGCGTGCAAGTGCCGGTCCAAAGTTTACTGGGCAGAACCATGTACATGTAAGGAAAATATCATTCCAAACAGATGAACCCCTTTGCATATTACGCATGCCTGGAAACCATCCCCTTTCTGATGATCCATGTTTCTCTGTATACCTTTCTCTGCAATGCGTTCGATTCTTCCCCAAATCTCCACCGCCATTTACAGAAAAATGCCCACATTTTTGCACACCCAATACCATGACTCCCTTACCTAGTTGGTTTTTCGAATAGTTTCCAATTTATGAGCTGGTATTTTTACCTTCCTCAGTTGCTTCCCGCAGGAAATTCCTTTGGAGACGCTCTATCTTTTGAGCAATCACTGTGAGGATTACATCGAGAGAAAGTAATGAGTTGGTTTTTTTTTTTCTTTTTGCCTTCCTCAGTTGCTTCCCACAGGAAATTCCTTTGGAGACGCTCTATCTTTTGAGCAGTCACTGTGGGGATTTTGAGCATTGAGAGAAAGTAAATTGGTATATTGATGGTGCAGCCTTTATGAGTGTAATTCTACCTCTGAATGATAGGTATCTCCCTTTCCACCTGGATAGTTTCTTCTTTACCCTTTCAATGATAGGATTCCAGAAGGATGTTATGTTCTGTTTACCTCCCAATGGGCGACCTGGATATGTGCATGTAAATTTTACCCACTTGCATCCCAATCTTTTTGCCAGCTTTCTTACTATTTCCTTATCTACTGCCCTCAGCCATCAACACTGTTCTTGAGGTTCACACGAAGATCTGATACTGCATCAAACCATCATAGTATGCTTTTTAGATTCCTTGCTCCAGCGACACCTTGCATAAAAGAAGTATCATTTGCTAATTGAAGATGTGATATCTCTAATTCCGATTCTCTTTCTTCAAATCCTTTTACCCTTCTATTTTTGCTGGTCTTACCATGATGAGGCTTAAAACCTCAGCCACCACTGAGATAAGATGGGATACAAGGGATCCCCCTGTCCTATGCCTCTACAACTCATAAAGAACCTGGCCAGCAATCCATTTATCAGGGTTGAGAATGAAGCAGTAGAGACACATTCTGATATCCACCCAATCCACTTTTTGCCAAAATCCATTCTTCTTAGGTTGTAAGCCATGAAATCCCAATCTATGTGATCATATGCCCTTTGTGTTTACGCAGTGAAGAAACAGTGAACCACCTCCTTTTGCTATGTCCTTTTGCCAGAGAAGTTTGGTTCAGGTTCCTGTTGTCTTTCAGGGTGGACTGTGTTTTCCCCAATTCAGTGATTGAGCTCCAAATTCACTGGCATGGTGGTCGAGTAGGTAATCTGGGCCGTAGGGTGTGGAGGCTGTCGCTTATCGCAGGATTATGGAGCATCTGGATTGAAGGAAGCAACAGATGCTTCAATGACACTTACAGGGATGCGAAGTCGGTTTTTGGAATGGCGCCATTGGGGCGGTCTCTTATCTCGGTTGGGCGGCTATGTCCAATAAGCTTAGAGTGTGTAATCTTTCAAGTTTGGACTGGTCGTCCTTGTAATTCTCTTTTGTATTCTCTTGCGACTTGCCACCTTTCTAATAAAATCTCAGTTATCCTTTTCCATGTCTATTTTACTTAGAATTCCTGCCTCCCTGCTTTTGATTCTCGAGTCAGTGTGTTCATTTGCAACTAAGATGCCATCCAAGATTTGTCTTTCCTTTATGAACATGCCATCCAAGACTTGTCTTTCCTTTATGAACGTGCCTTGGTATGGAGATATCACCTATGTTAAAACATTCCCCATTCTATGGAAAGAACTTCAGCCAGAATCTTATGGCATCCTCCCACCAAACTGCTTGGCGTAAAATCTCTGATTTTTGTTGTCCTCCACCATTGGAATCTGTTTGATAAAGGTCATATTTAGGCCCTTGCTTAACTTGGATCTTTGGTGGATGATGTAGGACGACCTAATCCAACCTTAAATGAGCATGGTATATGAAAGGGGCAGATTTATGCAATCTTAAAAAACAAATAAAATATCAGCCTTATACATCATAAAATAAGAAAGAAATAAGGTTAATATAGTATTGATTATGGCCATCCATCACAAACATGAAGTATTGAATCTTAAAATTTGAGTTTAGTTGTATCCGGCGAAAGATAGAACTTTTGTCTTGTAATAAGTCCGTCTAACGATCCAAGTGGATTTTCTAATTCAGAAAAATAGGAATTTCCTTGATTGAGAATTCTGAAAAATTCAGAAAAGAATTGGTGGCTCTTCAAATTAAGATTTGGGTGATGGGTTTTATGTGGGGATGAAAATCTTTTGAGATCTAATGATTTAAATAAAAAGAAACAAGATTTGGCTTCTAGATCTAAAGATTCTAGGAGAAAAGGAAGAGAATGGGGTTAAAGAAAAGAGTACCTTGAGAAAAGAGAGAAGGAGAAAGAAGTAGAGGATGAGAAATCATTTACCTAGGCTTCACGCCCTCTTCCAATCACTGGAAGTCGAAGATGAAATTGTCAGAAGCAAAAAGCTCACCTTTTCTTTTTCATAAACATAACATAACATGCTATAGGTTTAGAGCAACCCTTATAAATTCGTAATTACATGAAATTACCAAAATACCCTGACTAAAAAAAAGTTTCAAAAAAAAGAAATTCGCACAAAATTGTGCGCAAACTGTCTTAAAACTTAAATAAATCAAATGTTCATAGACTAAATGCAAATTTAAGATGCCGGATGGGCCCTGATGATAGCGCCGTGAAGGTGATGTAATGAAGGTGGGCCGTGACGATCCAACGGTCCGATCACACCATCCTTGCGATCCAACGGTCCAAATGTCTCCTCTAAGCAACTTAAACATGTCACGAACACATGTGTAAGGTCTTCAATCTCTAGAGACCCGACCTGTATTCGTCATCCAACCACATTGACACGGGTAATGCACGCCTCCTGCGTTGATATACTTTGAATGGCCTGGTGTCCGCATTAACTCCCCTCGGCTGAGAAGATCTCGACTCCCGCCAGATAAAACTCTTGTGCTTTTCTAACAAATCTGGATCTAGTCGCTGCAACTTTGCTTTCGTCAACCATGTACAGTTGGATGATGGTCTGTTCTTCCACTTCACTAATTACACATGTATTCCTTCCCGAGTGGAAACAATTTGCTCATCCACAATTCCTTCAATTTCTTCTATTTTCTTAGGTATAGTAGGCATAGGTGGTGTAGGTTGGGAAGAAAATTCAGAAATTGGCTAATGGTTTGTAACAAAATTAGGGTCTATGGGATGGCTTGAACAAGGCATTAGATCCTTCACATTGAATGTTGAACTAATCTCCATGCGAGATGGAAGATCTATCACATACGCATTGGACCCATTCTTTTTCAGAATCTTAAATGGTCTAGCACTGCATGCTTGTAACTTCTTAACGGTACCTTGTGGGAACTGTTCTGGCCTCATCCTAACCATTACATAATCACCCTCATTAAATTCTTGAATTCTACGATGTAAGTCAGCTGAGATTTTGTATTGTTCATTACTAGCATTTATCCACCTCCTAATCTCTGCATGCAACTCATGAATGTGATGGGAAAATGCATCGGCTGACTCTGAGGTCCTCTGGGTGACTGACATAGGTAACAGATCTATGGGTAGTTTAGGTTTATAACCACTAACAATCTCGAATGGACTCATACCCGCAGACCTATTAACTGAACTGTTATATGCAAACTCGGCTACTGGTAGGACTAAGTCCCAAGTCTTAATGTGTTCACCCACCAAACATCGTAATAGATTTCCGAGACTTCGATCTACAACCTCAGTTTGACCATCAGTTTGAGGATGGTAGGCAGACGAGAACTGGAGTCTCGTACCTATCATATGACATAATGTCTTCCAAAAATAACTAGTAAACCGGACATCCCTGTCAGACACTATGGTCTTAGGCAAACCATGTAATCGAACTATCCCCTCAAAGAAAATCTTAACTATGTTGGACGCATCTGAGGTTTTAGAGCAGGGGAGAAAGTGGGCCATTTTTGAGAAACGGTCCACGACCACAAAAATGGAATTGTGCTTTTTAATTGTCTTGGGAAGTCCAAGCACGAAATCCATACCGATGTCTTGCCACGGTGCGTATGGCACTGGCAATGGCGTGTACAATTCAGTATTCTGCCTTTTCTGTTTTGCCAGTTGACATGTTCGACATTGTCCTAAAATTTTGGCTACGTCTCACTTGAGACTTGGCCAATAAAATCGATCCTCTACTAGGGCGATAGTCTTATCTCGACCAAAATGGCCAACAATACCTCTAGCATGAAGCTCCCAAACAAGGAAATCCCGAAGGGAAGTGCGGGGAATACAAAGTTGGTCTCCTTTGAAAAGGAAACCATCTTTCAGCACGAACTCACCCGAACTATGCTGGGCACCTAAGAGTGACACGTATGTTCCCCCAAAATCTGGACACATGGGATACTCGTCTTTCAATTGCTCAAACCCGACAACTTCTACACTCAAGGAGTTGAGCAATGTCACTCTCCTACTAAGGGCATCGACTAGTTTGTTCTCGATCCCGGTTTTATGTTTCAGGACAAATGAATATTCCTGAAGAAACGCTGGCCACTTGGCATGCCTTGGGTTAAGCTTCTTTTGGGAATTCAAATACCTCAACGCCTTGTGATTAGAAAACAAGACAAATTCTTGCGGCAAAAGATAATGACGCCAATGACGTAGCGATTGCACTGCCGCATAAAATTCTTTGTTATAGGTGGAATACTTTTGTTTTGCTTTATTTAGTTTCTCACTGAAATAGGCAACTGGATGACTCTCTTGGCTTAGTACTCCTATACCAACGCATGAAGCATCATACGCTACTTCAAAGACTTTAGAAAATCTGGAAGATGCATGACAGGAGCATCTATCATCTTGCCCTTAATATCTTTAAATGCCTTAGCTGTGGCCTTAGACCATATAACTTTCCCTTTTTAATGCAATCAGTAATGGGAGCCATAATAGTGTTAAACCCTCGAATGAACCGACGATAAAATGTGGTTAAGCCATGAAAGCTTCTCACTTCATGTATGTTCCGTGGTTCAGGCCAGTCAACTATGGCCTTGACTTTTTCTGGATCTGCTCGCATCCCTACAGACGACACTATGAACCCTAAGAAGACAACCCTATCAGACAGGAACGAACATTTCTTAAGGTTCGCACATAACCTCTCTGCCCTCAGGACACTACAGACCTGCCTCAAGTGGTCGAGATGCAGCTCTTTAGTGGTACTATATATGATTATGTCATCAAAATAAACTACTAAGAACTTTCCCATAAAGGGTATCAAAACCTGGGTCGTCACATGTATAAAAGTACTGGGTGCATTAGTCAAGCCAAAAGGCATGACCAACTACTCGTACAACCCATCCTTCGTCTTCAAGGCTGTCTTCCACTCATCTCTAGGGTGTATGCGTATCTGGTGATACCTGCTCTTGAGGTCTATCTTGGAAAAAATGGTGGATCTGGCCATCATGTCTAACATATCATCAAGCCTCGGTATCGGAAACCGATACTTGATCGCGATCTTATTAATGGCCCTACTGTCCACACACATTCGCCCCGTACCATCTTTCTTAGGCGTTAATAGCGCTAGTACGGCACATGGACTCATGCTCTTACGGATGAAACCTTTTTGCAGGAGCTCATTTACTTGTCTATGCAACTCTGCATGCTCTACAAGATTCATCCTGTAATGAGGAAGGTTTGGTAAAGAAGACCTCAGGATGAGATCAATGGCATACTGAATGTCCCGCATGGGTGGAAGCTCATTCGGTAAATCCTCAGGGAATACATCACTGTACTCCTCAAGAATTGGAGTCACCTCAGGGGGTAACTCTACATGAACCTCGGGTGTAACTTCCCTAGCCATTAGGGCGTACACCGTCGAATCATCCTCTGTCTCTTTCTCAAATTCTTTTGCATTTATGATATGTAGAGACTTCGGAATAGATTTCCTCACATCCTTCCTTGACTCACTCGTTTTTACATCCCTAGCCTCATCCGTGTGGCTCTTGGGTGGCAACGGATTAATCTTGATTTTCTTGCCCTCATGCGTGAATGTACACACGTTCGAGCGACCAAAAATCGTGACATCTTTATCGTATAACCACTGCTTCCCTAGAATGATGTGACCTACATCCATAGGTAAAACATCACACCACAACATGTCTTAATATGAATCGATTTGGATGGGGATTAAACACTGCTGGGACACAGGCATAGAAGACTTGTCAACCCAAGAAACCTTGTAGGGTTGAGAGTGAGGAATGAGCTTCAAACCCAAACGAGTGACTGTGCTAGCTGAGACCACGTTGGTGCAACTACCACTATTTACGATGACTTTGCAATTTTTGTCACTGCTTTTGATAAGCGTGTAGAAAATTATGCTTCTGCTCCAATCATCACTCTCTTTAGCCTGTGCTAAAGCACATCTAACTATAGCTTGTGGTGCAGTCTCTAGTTCTTCTTCTTCATAATCACTAGCACCTATCTCTGGGTGATATTCCTCAACTTCATAATCACCCATGTCATCCGCATTTTCATTTGACTCGTCTATGACTAAGGCTCTCCCGCGAGTCTTTGCAATGCACTGGTATGTGAAATAACCTGTACCTCCCCACTCATAACATCTCAAATGACTACCATTGCCAGGATTGGCACCAAGGACACCTTTTCCCTTATCATCCTTAGGCTTAGGCGGTGCACTAGCCTGCGCCCTAGGCTGACTTCCAATGTTAGGTTTGGTTCCCTGAAAACCAGATCTAACAGTAGAGTCTCGAGACTTAAAGCGCTTCGTGACAGGAGACTTTAGGTAAAGCTCTAAATCCTATACAACTTGGTAAGCCTGATTCAAGTCACCCACTGCATGGGTCATAAGCTCACGCTGTAGATCCATGCGAAGACCCACCTTAAAACGCGCCAGCGTCACTAAGGGATCCTCCTGAATATCACACCGCATCATATACTACTCAAATTTTGCGATGTAATCTGCAACCGACATAGATCCTTGGCGTAGTGCTTGTCATTGATCTAGGAGCTTTTGATGGTAAGAGAGAGGAAGATATTTTTCCTTTAATAACTCCTTCATCTCTACCCAATGCGCGACTGGGACACCTCCTGATCTCCCGATCTTACGCTCTGTATTTGTCCAAAATAATTTAGCTTGACCTACAAGTTTCATCTTTGCAAACCGCACTTGTCTGTTCTCAGACATCTTATACTATTCAAAATAATGGTCCATGTCCGCTAACCAATCAAGGAATGCTTTTGGGTCAAGACGCCCATCAAAACTAGGAGCATCTACTTTAACACTCTTTAAGACTCTCTCATCGACATCATAATGGTCTTGATACTCGACAGTGGGCTGCGGATTTCGCGCCCCTCCACGTCCTACCCCTCGGCCACGTGCTCCACGACCTCTACCACGATTTCCTACTCGTTCCTTAACTACTCTCCCTACGTGACTGTTCATCCCCGCCAATGTCGGAGATTTCTCTTAGGGACGCTTCTATCTGATCCATACGGGTATTCGTGTTCCTAGATTGTGCCTTAATGGTGACCAAACGTTGGTTGATCTTGTTCATCATCTCGGTCAACTGTTCCATATTGAAAATCGGGTGTAGACCAAATCCTCTACCAGTCCGAGTGGGCATACACAATAAGACTCAACTTAGGTTTCCTAAAACACGACTCTAAGAGATTGTTTTGACACAAGACTATAGACACCGATGATCCGAACCTTTAGAATGATGCAAATGTGGAAAAATTCAGATCTAGACTTTTTTCTTTTTTTTTTTTCGTGTGCAAATCTGAAAATTTCAGATCTAGACTCTATATGCGATGCATGAAACCCTGGAAAAAAAATAATAAATAAAAATCTAGACTCTTGATAACGCGATCTAAGACGACCCAATGCAAGGACCTAAGCTTTGATACCAAAAATTGATGTAGGACGACCTAATCCAACCTTAAATGAGCATGGTATATGAAAGGGGCAGATTTATGCAATCTTAAAAAACAAATAAAATATCAGCCTTATACATTATAAAATAAGAAAGAAATAAGGTTAATATAGTATTGATTATGGCTATCCATCACAAACATGAAGTATTGAATCTTAAAATCTGAGTTTAGTTGGATCCGACGAAAGATAAAACTTTCGTCTTGCAATAGGTCCGTTTAACGATCCAAGTGGATTTTCTAATCCAGAAAAATAGGAATTTCTTGGATTGGGAAATCTGGAAAATTCAGAAAAGAATTGGTGGTTCTTCAAATTTAGATTTGGGTGATGGGTTTTATGTGGTGATGAAAATCTTTTGAGATCTAATGATTTAGATAAAAAGAAACAAGATTTGGCTTATAGATCTAAAGATTCTAGGAAAAAAAGGAAGAGAATGGGGTTAAAGAAAAGAGTACCTTGAGAAAAGAGAGAATGAGAAAGAAGTAGAGGATGAGAAATCGTTTACCTGGGCCTTACGCCCTCTCCCAATCACTGGACGTCGAAGATGAAATTGTCAGAAGCAAAAAGCTCACTTTTTTCCTTTTCATGAACATAATATAACATGCTATAGGTTTAGGGCAACCCTTATAAATTCGTAATTATATGAAATTACCAAAATACCCTTACTAAAAAAAGTTTTTAAAAAAGAAATTCGCACAAAATTGTGCGCAAACTGTCTCAAAACTTAAATAAATCAAATGTTCATAGACTAAATGCAAATTTAAGATGCCGGATGGGCTCCGATGATAGCGCCGTGAAGGTGGCGTAATGAAGGTGGGCCATGATGATCCAATGGTCCGATCACACCATCATCGCGATCCAATAGTCCAAATGTCTCATCTAAGCAACTTACACATGTCACGAACACATGTAATGTTTTCAACCCCGACCTGTATCCGTCATCCAATCACATTGACACGGGTAATGCACATCTCCTGCGTTGATATACTTTGAATGACCTGGTGTCTGCATCAGTGGAACTCGTTAAAGAATGTCATGATATCTTTTTTGATGATGTCCCAGCAGTCTTGAAAGAATGCTAGTGTTAATCCATCTGGTTGTGGAGACTAGGAGTCGAAAAAGGGAGTTTGTGGAACAGGTTAATCAAAAGCAAATATGGAAGCGCTAAGGGAGACTGGTGGACCAAGGACTCCTCTACTTATAGGGCCTCGGCCCTCTGGAGAGGCATCCTAACCATGAAAAAGGAGGTGCTCAAAAGAATCACTTTGAAAATCGGTAATGGAGAAAATGTCAGATTCTGGGTATATACGTGGCTGGGAGAAGCTCCCCTAAAAGAGGACTTCCCAAACATCTTCTGTATTGTTCCTAACCAAGCTATCTCTGTAGCTGACTGCCTCTCCTATACCGCTGGGAAGATGGACTGGAACTTGGTTTGCAAGAGAAATCTTCAGGATTGGGAAATTACAGAATACGTGGCCCTCCTTGATCGTCTCTCTATGGCCAAGCCGAATCCAATGATAAGCTGATTTGGAAGGCAGAGAAAACAGGGTAATTCACGGTACTGGTTTTCGACAAACTGCTGGACAGTAACCCCCTCCCCGATGATCAAATCATGACCAATCATATCTGGAAATACTCGGTCCCTCCTAAGATTGCTTTCTTTGGGTGGTTAGTTGGTAAGAATAGGGTGCTTACGGTTGACAATTTGAGGAAGATGGGATGTTCCTTCCTAATGTCTGTTTATGCTGCATGGCAGATGAGAGTTGACTGACCATGTGTTCGTTCATTGTTCTTTCATCAATCAGATATGGCCATCAATCTTAAGTCCATTCGGCATCAAATGGTGTTCTTCGGATACAACGGCCCAGCTGTTAAAGGCGTGGCATGGTGTGAGACTAGGAAAGCAAAAAACCCCTATAAGGAGAATAGCCCTTCTGGCTGTCTGGTGGGCTGTTTGGGAAGAAAGGAATGGCAGATGTTTCAGAAACGAGTCCAACTCGGCGGAGTCCTCAGTGTGTAGAGCTAAACACTTAATCGTGGAGTGGGCTTTGAATGTTGATTCCCTAAAGGGTTGTAATCTTCTTTTCCTAGGAGCTTAGTTGTTGTCGCTTCCTCAGCAATCTCTCTTTTCTTTGTTTCCTTTTCTTCTTCTTTTAATATAATTCTCGTGACCGTTTCAAAAACAAAAAAAATCTCTTTTCTAACCTCTCTGCTGCCTCCCTCTGTGGTTGCTTGAGCGATGATCTGTCCAATTTCGGATGGCAAAATTATTCTTTCGCATACAAATTCGTATGGTAATCTACAATGGCTTATTTGATTACTATCTTCCACTAAACCATCGTTCAGCCTCAACTTGAGTATACTGTTTGATCTTTGCCTTCCATTTGCCATTCTGTCAAAGAAAGAGATATATTCATCCCCCTCTTTTTAATCAAGTTGTTTTCTACTTTTGCCTCCATGCAGCTTCCTCTTTTCGGAGAATCATAGCATGCTCTACCTTAAGACGTTCCCTCTCGATTGCCTCTCTCTCGTCCATATCACCCTTCTCTTCCTCTGTATCCATTGTGGCAATTTGAGTTGATAGCTCCAATTTCTTGCTCTACTACTGACTAAATCTGATTTTCCCCATTCTTTTAACTTCATTTTAATGTATTTTAGTTTTTTTCAGACATTTGAAACCTGCCCAACACATTCCTCCCACCACTATCTATTTGTTGTATATGCCTTCCTCCCTCAGGCACCAATTTTCCAGTCTGAATCACATAGGGCCTGTCGATATGCCAGTTGAATCCAAACAGATTGGGGCGTGATCAGATGCTGGTCATGGTAGCACTGACCGCACCACACCCATTAAATTACTTTCCCCCATCCAAGGGAAGATCTATGAAATTGTACTCACTAATGAACTCTGCAAATCTCCTCATTGGAGTCGTTAATATGCTTCTTCCTAGCTTCTCATAAGTGAACCTAATCGTGTTGAAATCTTCCCCTTGTTACAATGGAAGGTTCCAGTTTGCTTGTCCCTGATAGGTCATCCCATAGTGGAGTGTATATGGTAGGATTGTTTGGGCCATATACAAGCAGTTAGTGACTCAGTGCCCATTTGAAATTGTACTCACTAATGAACTCTGCAAATCTCCTCATTGAAGTTGTTAATATGCTTCTTCCTAGCTTCTCATAAGTGAACCTAATCATGTTGAAATCTTCCCCTTGTTACAATGGAAGGTTCCAGTTTGCTTGTCCCTGATAGGTCATCCCATAGTGGAGTGTATATGGTAGGATTGTTTGGGCCATATACAAGCAGTCAGTGACTCAGTGCCCATTTGAAACTATCCCCTATCATATTGCATATGATTGATTCTGAGAATAGCGTAATTTGATCCTCCTCCACATGGATTTTATCCTTGTTCCACATCACCAGAATACCTCCCGCCGATCCTTTTGCTGTCATAAAAACGTGCCTCTTCTGCAACTTCATCAATTGTGTCATCCATTACAACATGTAGCTGCAAAGCTGCAATTTGCAACGATTGGGAGATCCTAACCATACCAGTGTTATATATTTAGCTAATTGTGGACTGTCAGTGTCATTTGGAGTTCAAATTGAAGAGATAGGATCTTCCAAACTGGAACAATTCCAAGGTATGTCCAGTCCACAGCAAGGTCCACCAGATCAAACAGTTCTTATCACCTCACCATGGGGCCACATGCAAGGGTCCTGCACATCAACAAAATACATGCACTCTAGAAATTGTAGAAACAAAAAATGCTAACAAAGACTTACTCCTAAGTGTAACGTGGTACTCGAGACCATTCATTTAGGAAGTCCCATTGTAGATGGAGACATGTTAAAGTGTCATGGATAGTAGATCTGCACCATCCATAATAAAGAGTCAGGAGCAACAGTTCAGATTTCAACACGGGTATGGAGTTTGACGGTTGCTTCATAAGATTCTTGTCATGTCATCCATCCGTAGGTCATTACTACTAGATGAGTGGTCTAGATCATCACTTTGTGGGGCATAACAATTTGGTCCGCCGCCTGTCCTCCAAGTAATATAGCTCTCTTATTGAATTCATTTTCATATCTTCAGTTCAAGGCCATAGTCCATGTGGATCTTTCGTTCAATTTGCTTGTCAACACCGGCCTACTCTTGGCAATGACCTACTAGGCTACTAGATGAACAGCTTGTATTAATTACTGTTCTAAGGATGATCTTTGGCCGAGGATATGTGTTATATTTTCGGGTTTCTAGATACCATGTTTTTCAGCGATGCAGACTATTGATATTGATGTGGCTCTGAGTGAATTAACCATGCTCAAATATCTTATTCATCCATGCCCCCAATATCTTCCAATTGGAAGATCCCAATTCTTTGATATGAGTGAAGAAACCTTCGAGAAAGGGCAGTATGGTGCTCTGATAAAGGATTAAAGGAGATTGAAAGAGCATTTTGGGCGATGAGTGATGCATACCTTCACTAGGTTACAGTCTTTTCAAAAAGCAAACATGCACTTGTTATTTATGCTAACGTAAATGCACCAGTGCAGATAATATACAATCATAGCTGTATGACCGTAGTTTTTCCATCTTTGGTGCATGCATGCTTTGTTTGTGCCGATCAAAGTTACATAATGTATTGTATCACAAATCATAGTAGGGCCTGAATCGTATCATAAATTGTAACATTTTTTTTTCTTTGATTTTCTTAAAAATCAGAAAAAAAAACCTGAGTAAATTATAAATAAATCAGGTCTAAGAAAACACATCAGTAATTCATTTTCCATCAATATGCACCAAGAAAGTAGCATACCATGACATTATCAATTGAGAATCTATAATTAAATCAATGGACTTCAAAATAATGTTCTCCTCAAAGCATTACTGTTTTCATGCTTTATAAAGTAAAAAAATTATAAAGTTGCATGTTCTTAACGAGGCCTTCAAAAAAAATCTTTTATAAGTTTTCATTATTATATAAAGAATCAAATAAAGCTTTGAGTTTAAAATCACATAATGAAACTCTAGAAAAACACAACTTGAAGTTAAGGTACGTGGAGAAAATAAATAAAATAAGAATGCATCTTTTAAGTTTAAGACAAATCCTAAATACCATTGCTATAATAAAATATAGGTAAATATGATCACAATTGTCCATAAAAGATTCCTGATAAGTCATATCAATTTGGTGTTTCGACCAATTAAGAGGTTAGAAATAATTTTTAAAAAAAGCTCCACAAGTTAAGGTTAAAGATAAGATCCATCATTCTTTATCTCTTATAAAGAATAAAATAAGACAATTGACATGTTTTAAAAGATTCTTAAAATCCCCACAAATTTAAAACATGAAATGGAAGCCATATAAAATTTAAAAAAAGAAGACTAAATATAATCTGAATTGTAAATCAGAGTCTTAAATTGTAGGATTCATCCAAAAAGGGATTCATAGGTTCAACTTAAATTGTAAACCGTCAATTGTAAATTGTAAATTGTACATCGTAGGATTTTGACAACAATGGTGCTGATGTTAAGTGATGGGTGTGTTTTGGCACAAATCTATCTTTTCAATTAGTTTCCAGTGTTGCTTCAAATGCTTCATCATTGTTCAGGTGATTGTAACTGTTTGTATCTTCAGGGGCAGGATTGTTATATCTGTAAAAGAAGAGGCCACTTGGCAAAGAACTGCCCAGAGAAACACAAAGGGAGCACCCAAAATTCGAAAATCTGTCTACGCTGTGGAGATATAGGGCATGATATGTTATCATGTAAAAATGATTATGTACTAGATGATCTGGAGGTATGTAGAGCCATAGGAAATCTTTTATTTAGTTTTTAGATGTCATTTCCATATGCTTTATTTCCCTTTGTAGAATGCAATGGAGCCTAGAGGTTTTTCTTTCTTTTCTTTTTCTTTTTCTTTTTTGATGAATGATCGAGCTTCATTAAAAAGAGCAGGTAAAAATGAACACAATGTGGGACCCATGAAAAATTGATACCCACATGGTACACCCACAACAGAGACTCCGAGGAGCCTTAAAACACAAGATGCAAAAGGAACGATGAAAATCACCACCCTGAACCAACAAAGAACAAGGTACAATCCCCCCCAGGAAAGAAAGAAAACCAAAAGAGCATATCTCTGTTTGAACTTTTCCTGTCAAAATTTGAATTGACGAACAAGCAGCTCCTGCTTTGGCTAAACAATCAGCCCCAGAATTTGCTTCTCTTGGAATTTGGCGGAAACTAACACTCTGATTTTAATACACATCCAACACATTTTGCATAATATTCACAAGCTTCCAGTGGCAGGAGCCAGAGACTGCCCAGGATATCTCGCATTAGATGTATCACCTTCAATACTAACAGGGAGAAAGCTGAAATCCATGGCCACCTAGATTGCTTGCAATAAGGCCAAAGCTTCCGCAAAATTTTAGTTTTAAAGACCCATTGTACCTGAAAACTTGACCATTATAGCATCAGAATAGTCCCTCACTAAGCCACCAATCCTAGCTGGCCCCAGATTTCCAAAGGAACAACCATCAAAGTTGACTTTGAAATGCCCCACCGGAGGAGTAAACTAGTGCGAAACAGCTTTCTGCTGGTGCCAGCTACACTTCAACACCTCAGCCCAGTTGGACAACAGCTTAGAAGTAGAGAAACCATTCAATCTGGGATTTGTGGATCCCCACGAGGCTAATATATTAACAATCAAAGGGAACGTACCCCGAGCTAACTTCCTTCTTCCGCTAAAAATATGCCTGTTTCTCTCCAGCCAAACAGGCCTGAGGGAAACAGGCAAAATCATAGACCAAAGAAACATCCCAACAGAGTCCCACATATCAGCTCTCCAACTACCAACCAAATAAAAAACCTACTTAGGGAATACCAAAACACAGCCGAATATAGAAACCACTCTGGTCCACACTTTCTTGGAATAGGCATAATGAATGAGAAGAAGATCGGCTGATTCTTCCTTGCAACAGAGACAACTCTCTTTGGAAGACCACCTCTGGGCTTAAGATGGTCCAAGGTAAGGATCTTATCCAACATAACGAGCTAGACAAATGCCCAAACTTTCACAGGGATTTTAAGGTACCAGATCTTACGATCCACATGGCTACTAAACATGTCACCTATAGACAATCTCTCTCCCAAGACCTGGCTCAAATAGCACATTTGGGAGTGACTCCTAGATTCTACAGGCAACCCCATCCTAGGGACTATAAACATCATTCAACATAGATAGCATAGAGGCCAGTCTTCATCATTAAGGTTCCTCCTGAAGGAAGGGATCCATGTAACAGAACCCCTAGCTCTCTCAATGAACTGATTAACTGCATCACCTTTATTTTCCGGAATCACATATGGGGACTCAAAATGGTCGCAATATCACCTACCTAGATGTCTTCACAAAACCAGAAGAGCCATCACCCACTTTAAATACAGGAATTCAGAGCAATATGGACAAAACCACGCGATTCCCCTCCAGATAAAGGACCCAGCGTAGTGCGAACTGGGAAGCAATCTTGATGTCCCAACCATTTTCTGACAAACTGCACTTAACAGCCTAGATCTCCCCAAGAAAGAGAAGGTGCACCATTACCTAGCCTCCACCATTTTGCCAAAAGACAAATGTTAGAATTCCTAACAGATCTTTCAAGACCCCCAGAGCTGATTTGACAGCAAACCACATCCCAAGAAACCAAATGAAATTTGTGACCCTCTTCACTGTCATTCCATAAGAATCTTTTCTGAGTTGATTCAATCTGAGCTGTAACACTGACTGGGCACCTAAGTCGGGAAGGAGGTACACCGTCATAGAAGAAAGGACAACCTTTAAGGAGAGGAGCTTTCCTTTCGACAAAGCAACCGTTCTCCTGAGTCTTTCAATTACACCGTCCCAAGAACTCAATGCAGCTATACCAGTAGCAATAGAGAACCCAAGCAGGGAAGCCGGAAGTGTACCCCAACCAATTCTGAGGCTATTGCAGCAATGGAGACATGCTTCAAATTAATGCCAAAGATGGAACTTTTTGACCGATTCACCTGAAGCCCATAAATCAAGTTGAAGCAAAGAATAATTACCTGAAAACCTTGGCATCATCAATTGAGCCATTGCCAAACAGGATGGTATGATACGCTTACTGGACACACATAACCGGAATCCTACCGTTGCCCATAACCATATGCTTTCCATGTCTTGAGGGTTGATGTTGAAATGGATTAACATTTTGTTTAGCAACTTCGTATTCTTTTGTTGGGCAGGAGATCCAGTGTTACATTTGCAAGAAATTTGGACATCTTTGTTGTGCGAATATCATAGATGCTGGTTCAAGAGAAGTTTCATGTTACAACTGTGGCCAATCAGGCCACACCGGTTTAGTAAGTTACATTCCTACTTGTTTAATAAAAGTATCTCCCCATTTTATGTGGTTCAGTGCTTGGTGTTTTGAGTTTATTAGAGCTTACGGAAATTTGTTAACCTAGGGATGCGCAAAGGTGCGCGGGGAGATGAATGATGCAGTGTCACCTACTTTATGCTATAAATGTGGAGAAGAAGGGCATTTTGCACGGGGGTGCAAAAACTCTGCTAAGGTCCATGTTAAAAGAATCATGAGCTGATTTTACAAGTAATCTTCGTCTTCATTTCTTTTCTTGTTTTGCTTTGTAAAATGTTATGTTTGTGCAGTCTGGTTGGTGGATTGGAGAACCTTCAACGCCTACTCAGAGACTTTCTAAAGAATGCAGAGACCTGAGATTTAGATCTGCACCTCATGATGTTGGTAAAGTCCATAAAAAGAAGAGAAAGTCTATTGAAGGGAGAAAGATTATGAGCTCTGGGAAATCAAAACAGAGGGGTGGTTGGCTTACTGATGATCCAGGAGAACCCAAGAGAAAAGCCAAAATGAAGGGTTGGACGTCTCCTTCAACACCGGCCAAAAAGGATCACAAGCTTTATAATTTCACGCCTGATCGGCATCTTTCAAGCTCTCAATCTCCTTTTAAGAAGCACAAGATTGTCCCAGGAACTTCAAGTTCAAATGCTTCGAAGACGCCTTTCAAGCATGGATTTTCAGCCTCAAGGTTCAGTAATTCTAGGGGTCATTTTGGGAACCGAGACTTTTAAGGTTAAAATAGACGAGAGAGAATTGCTATTCGAAGGAGATAAAAGCTGCCCAATCAATTTGCAATGTCCTGAAAATGAAGTGCTATGCATAGGGATGTCTTCTACACCACCAGGCTGTTGCTTTGCCAAAATTTGAGCAGATTCTGGTTGTTGCATCTGTTATTACCTTGTAAGTATCTCTGCCCTTGGTTCAGTTTCCTTATCAATTTTGTTTGTTCGATATTTCGTTTGCTGCCTTTGTTTAGCATGATTCAAGCGGAGGCTTCTCATGTAGGTTTTGTTTCTCTAGGGTCCTTACTCATGCCTCGGTGGTAGACTTGCAAGAGTTTTAACACGAGGTCATGGGTTCGAGTACCCATTGTGGTGAAATCCCACTGGTGTGAGTGCGTGTGTTAAAAAAAAGGTTTGTTTCTATAAAGTTGGTTGGCTTGTTTTGTTTCTACATATGGATTCTTGAAAATGTTCCCGCTGTTTAAATCATCATGAGCATGGCTGTGTGAATCACTTATGTACATGAATATTTATATGTTTGTACATATCTGAATGAGTGAATGTCTTTATATGTTAGTTTATGTATGTCATATTTTGCAGACCAGCCCGGTCAAGCCAGGACTTGTCTGGGTCAACTAGGGCAGATTGCTAACCAGGTTTGTCCTCTGGTTCTCTCCCTCTCCACCTATCCATCCGTCTACATCAATATGTAGAATGTTTGTGTCTATATACATGCACGCATGTGGATGCACATATTTATGTATTTGTACTTATGTTTGCATTGGCGAGTACGTGTTATCTGCATGCGTGTTTGTATTTGTATGGCTGTGTAACGCGTCAGTATTAGTTCTTTTACTATTGAAAATATGCTAGTTTACGTGCATCCAGCGAGAGTATTACTTAGAGCGGAATACTGTGTGGCAGAAAATTGCCACCCTCAACTCATGCACAAACAGAAATCTCTCAGATCATTTGAGTATAGATTTTTTCTCCCATCTGACAAATCTTAAAAGTCCCCCACTTGAAAGGAGAAAATCAGATGTGTCAGTCATCTTGAATGTCACTGTAAATACCATATTCTCAAAAACACGATTTCCAATTTTGTAATGTACAGACATGATAGTCATTTATTGAAGCAACTTAGTGACCTGGTGATGGGGATATATCGTGCACACACACGCCCCCCTACGCATGTACGCAAGGAGGAGGGCCCCACCATCGATCTGGATCGATGACGACGTCGAGGGAGGGCCTCCTAGTTAGAGGACCGTGTTTTGGTTCCTTGGAGTGGATCCGATCATCATGTGGATCCCACCATTGGATCTCATGATCGTGGCCCACTACCCTAGATGATCTAGGGACTTTGAATTTTGCTTATTATCGTTATTAGGAATATCATGAACGATTTAGATTGCTTTGATTAGTTGTTATTTTTATTACTTCATCTCTAAGTAATAGCGGCTTTTGGGGTATAGGGTTTTCTAATAAATAGGCAACCCCTTGTAGGTTTTTTCTCATTGAAGATTATAAATAAAATTTTGCGTTTTCCTGCTTCTCTAATTCTCTGAGTTGTGGAAATCCAATTGGGTGCGAAACTCTCCCTTCTTCGAAGGGCTAACTACCGTGGTGCGAAGCAACATCCATCTCAAATCGTCCCCACCTTCTACCCTCAATATTCATCATCTCCCACTGCCATCCTATCTCCAAATCCATCCATTTTTGCAGCTAATCCTTCCTCTACAGCAGATTTGCAGAATCAGGCTACGCACCAATTGGGTGCGAAACTCTCCCTTCTTCGAAGGGCTAACTACCGTGGTGCGAAGCAACATCCATCTCAAATCGTCCCCACCTTCTACCCTCAATATTCATCATCTCCCACTGCCATCCTATCTCCAAATCCATCCATTTTTGCAGCTAATCCTTCCTCTACAGCAGATTTGCAGAATCAGGCTACGCAGGAGGGCTGAAACTTCGGCGAAGCACCGTGCACAAACCGGACATCCGATCGTCCTGAAATTTGGTGTGAAGGTGGACCACCCCTGGCTGACCAGACCCAAGTTGGCCGATTTCAGATTCGTAGGCCCCACACACGTGCGGCCAGGATCCCACGCACATGCGTCTGGGCCCAACTGCTGTCCACACGTGTGGATCATATCGGGTTCGTCTATTTCCTCTATTTCATTCATTTCTCACCCGATTTCCCTAAACCTAACCCTAGATTATCCTAAATCCCAAGTTCTATTTCCCTTTTACAACCCTAGGGTTTTCCGAATTGAAACATGCGAATCCCTTGGATTGGAAAAATAATCCTTTGCATGTGTGGATGAATCTACTCTCCTTTGATCATTGTTTGGTCTATAATTTTAATTGATCCAGCCCTAGCATGTGTAGGCTTGGACCCTTGTAGATCCCCCTTGTTGAATGCTTGACTTTATGTGGGATGTGAAATTTTTGTGATTGTTTTTAAATTAGTATGATCTAAAGTCTGAAATCTTGCATATCATATTTAATTTCCATGTCCTGCATCAAATTCGGTATCAAAGCCTAGGGTTTTTATAGGGGAATGCATTGCATGTTTAGGGTTTAGTCTTTTCATGTTTATTTTGCATCAAATTTCATCATATAGGGCTGTTTAGGACCCATCATTCACAACATGGACTGCTGAATTTTCTGTTGTCAGAAAATCCCCAATTTTCATGGCTGAATTTTTTGTTAACAAACTCTTTAGGCAGCCATGTTTCTGGAATTTTAGTAGTGTTGTGTAGTTTCCCTTATATAGAGTCATATAGGATCATTTAGTCTCAATTAGACGCATATAGTTGCATTGGAGGATCTTTGAGTGAGTGGTTGTATGCCCACACGTATTGGTCGTGGTTTTGGTTTGCACCCTACACTAAACATGGAGCAATTGCAAGAGTCCTTGAACGACCTAACCCGACAGTTTGAGTCTTTGGGTAGATGCTTGGAACAACGTATTGATCAGCAATTGGATCAGCTTAATATGCGAGTTACCCAACTCGAAACCACCATTGAGGTAGATGCCCAATCGCAAGCAGGTGGTCAAGAGGATAGACCAAGGAATGGAGGTGGTTAAAGAAACGGTCATGGGTCCGCACCCGTGCACCCACCTCACAAGGGACATCATGATCGTTATGACCTAAATGCGCAACTCCTCAAGGGAGTTAGAGTTGATGCCCCTACGTTTGATGGCCACTTGGACCCTGAAGATTTTCTAGATTGGTTGGCAGATGTGGACCATTATTTTGAGTGGTATGACATGTTGGATGCTTGTCGGGTCCGATTCGCCAAGATGAAGCTTGTGGGCCAAACAAAGAGGTTTTGGGCTACTTTTGAGCGAAAGAAAGAAAGGTCGAGGGAGCTCCCAATAGTTCATTGGGACGAAATGAAAGAAACTCTTAAGGAGAAGTACCTCCCTTTCTCTTATCACTTGACGTTAGTTGAGGAATGACAATCTCTTTGATAAGGTTCCATGAGTGTAGTAAAATATATTGAAAAGTTCGAAGCTTACTTGACCAGGTGTGAAGTTGATGAGGATCCCGTACTCGCTTTTGCTCGATTTAAGACGGGCCTCCGTTCTGACATTAAGAGAGTTACTCGCCAAGGACAAAAACACTCTTGAACAGTTGTATCAAGTAGTGTTAGAGGTTGAGCAATATCTTAAGGCATCTGTGGGAAGGCGGTTTGAGTTTCGCGATTCTGGGGCTAAGGCCAACCCTAGCATTGGATACCAAAACAAACCTTCTAGTAGTTCTCAGTCTAGGCCCAATGATGATAAGGGTAAAAGAATTGTCAGATCTAACTCGCACAGAAGTGATGCAACTAGGTGTTTTAGATGTCAGGGGTTTGGTCACTTTGCCCACCAGTGTGGCATGAAAGAGGGCACCAAGGTGCTCCTTATTGATGGGCAAGTACAAGTAGTGCCCCCAGAAAGTGACTGCGAGGAGGAAGAGTATGAGCTAGCAGAGATCCCTAGTGATGGGGAAGAGGGAGCGCAAGACTCTGCGACTCTGGCAGTTGTGCGTTGTGCCTTTGCCCAAGCAAAAATACCGATGATTGGCGCCGCAACACGATCTTCTATACCTATACAAAATGTGGTGATAAGAGTTGCAAGATGATTGTGAATAGTGGTAGTTGTGCTAATGTGACATCAATTGGCACTATGAGCCGTTTGGGCTTGAAGCACATCCTCAACCCTATAGAGTGTCTTGGGTTGATGAGACTTCCATTCCAGTCTCGCATCGTTGTTTTGTTCCTATTCAGTTTGGATCATATAAAGACACTTTGGTGTGATGTTGTTCCCATGGATGTTGGCCATATTATTTTGGGTAGGCCTTGGCTCTATGACAGAGATGTCACCATTTTATGTCGTTTGAATGTGTGAACATTCTGGTTTGAGTGCAAGAAAGTCAAGCTAAATCCACTTCCACCCAAGAACACGACTGGAAAGGAGTCCACCGCAAAGAGCGGTGTGAGCAGCTCGAAGGAATTGAAGGAATCGAAGTCCAAGTCTAAGCCTCTCCATATTCTAAATGCCAAAGACTTTGAGCGAGAGACTGAGTCGGACTCGGTGGTGTACGCCCTTGTGGTTAGGGAGAGTGCACCAGAGGCTAGTGTAGGGTTACCCACTGAAGCCATTTCGGTAGTGGATGAGTTCTGTGATGTCTTTCTTGAGGATCTAATGAATGAGCTTCCCCCTTTGAGGGATATACAGCATGCCATTGATTTAGTCCCTATGGCGACTCTACTAAACCTCCCTCATTACAGAATGAACCCAAAGTAGTATGTAGAGTTGAAAAGACAGATTGATGAGCTCCTAAAAAAGGGTTTCATTTGAGAGAGCATGAGCCCGTGTGCCTTGCCCGCCCTTCTTACACCTAAGAAGGATGCCACATGGAGAATGCGTGTTGATAGTAGAGCCATCAACAAAATCGCAGTCAAGTATCGGTTTCCCATACCGCGTCTTTATGAAATGTTGGATATGATGGCCAACGCTACTATCTTTTCAAAAATTAACCTCAAAAGTGGTTATCACCAAATCCGTGTACGCTCTGGTGATGAGTGGAAGACAACCTTCAAGACGAAGGATGGGCTATACGAGTGACTAGTCATGCCTTTTTGGGCTGACTAATGCTCCAAGTACTTTCATGCGTGTGATGACCTAAGTGTTGAGGCCTTTGATGGGGAAGTTCTTGGTCGTCTATTTTGACGATATCTTGATTTATAGCATGACCAAGGAACAACACCTCAACCATTTGAGGCAAGTTTGTGGGATCCTTAGAGCCGAGAAATTGTACGCCAACCTAAAGAAGCGTGCGTTCATGTCTAGTAGTGTTATCTTCTTAAGTTTTGTTGTGTCAGCTGAGGGTGTGTCGGCGGATCCCAAGAAGGTCAAAGCCATTGTCAATTAGCCTAAACCCCGCAATATTCACGAGGTGCGCAGCTTTCACGGCTTAGCCACCTTCTATAGGCGGTTCATTCGAGGTTTCAATTCCATTATAGCTCCCATCACGGATTGCATAAAAAAAAGAAGAGTTTCAATGGACGAAGGCAAAGCCCTCAAGGAGATAAAGGTCAGGATGACGGAAGCTCCAGTCACGCGACTTCCGGATTTTTCGAAAAAGTCGCATGTAACGCGTCAGGAGTCGGCATAAGAGTACTTAGTCAGGAAGGGTACCTTGTCGCATTTTTTAGTGAGAAATTGAATGAGGCGAAGCAAAAATACTCCACCTATGACAAAGAATTCTATGCAATAGTGCAATCACTGCGCCACTGGCATCATTATCTATTGCCGCAAGAATTCGTTTTGTTCTCAGATTACGAGGCCTTGAGATATCTGAACTCTTGGAAGAAATTAAACCCTAGGCACGCCAAATGGGTTTAATTCTTTCAAGAGTACACTTTTGTGCTTAAGTATAAGGCCGGTATAGAGAATAAGCTTGCCGACGCGTTAAGTCGTCGAGTTGCGTTACTCAATTCCATGAGTGTCGAAGTCACGGGCCTCGAGCATGTCAGAGAGGATTATTTTGAGTGCCTAGATTTTGGAGTTGTGTACGCGTCGTTGTTAGAGAGTCCATCAGGAGCTAGCAGTCAGTACTTGATCTTAGACGGATATTTGTTTAGGAGTGATTGCTTATGCATACTGCGCACCTCTCTCCGCGATTTTCTTGTCTGGGAGTAACATTCAGGAGGGGTCGCGGGTCATTTTGGTCAAGACAAGACCATTGCCCTAGTGTAGGATAGGTTCTATTGGCCAAGCCTCAAGCGAGACGTGGCCAAAATTATTGGGCAATGTCGTACTTGTTAACTGGCAAAGCAGAAAAAGAAAAATACAAGACTATGTACACCTTTGCGAGTTCCATTCATCCCTTGGCATGACATCAGTATGGACTTCGTGCTTGGACTCCCCAAGACTATTCGAAAACACGATTCCATATTTGTTGTTGTGGATCGTTTTTCTAAAATAGCCTACTTCATTCCTTGTTCTAAGACTTCTGACGCATCTCATGTTGCCAAGCTGTTCTTTAGTGAGGTCGTCAAATTTCACGGGTTATCAAAAACTATAGTGTCTGACCATGACGTGCGATTCATGAGTTATTTTTGGAGGACACTATAGCATATGATGAATACTAGGCTTCAATTTTCTTCTGCCTGCCACCCTCAGACCGATGGTCAGACTGAGGTGGTCAATAGGAGCTTAGGGAGTTTGCTCAGATGTTTAGTGGGGGAGCACACCAGCACGTGGGACACCGCAATACCTATAACTGAGTTTGCATTTAATAGTTCTGTCAATAGGTCCACAGGTTTAAGTCTTTTTGAAGTCGTTACTGGTTATAAACCTAGGAAGCCTATTGATCGTCCCTATGTCACTGTCCTATAGGCCATCAGAGTTTATAGAGTCTTTTGCACATCACATTCATTCATTCATCAAGAAATTAAGCGAAAGATTACTACTAGTAATGAACATTACAAACTTTCTGCAGACCAGCATAAACGTTTCAAGGAATTCAATGTAGGGGACTCTGTGATGGTCCGCAGTAGGCCAGAGCGGTACCCTTAGGGAGCCGTTCGTAAATTACATGCGCGGAGCGCTGGACCGTTCAAAATTATAAAACGAAATGGTCTCAATGCGTATGTGGTACATCTTCCACCTTCCATGGGAATTAGTTCCACATTCAATGTGGAGGATCTAGTTGCTTTTCAGGGGACCCCTGATACATTGTCCAGCCTTTTGCCTAACCATTCTGATTCCCCAGACGTTTCCGTTGATCTATGGCCTCTTTCTGACCCTTCCTCCCTGCCTCTACCTCTCATACCTTCTCTTCCCACACTTAGAGAGGAGATAGAGGATATTCTGGGATAGTAACAACGTCGGACGGCGGGTTTCAAAAGTACCCGGTTAAGCGGAAGTCACACCCAGCTTCAGATAGTACGTGGCTCACTGAGGAGGAGCTTCAATGAGTTGATCCTGACATCTTGGAGAGGTTTAGGAGTTTTGTTTCACCAGTGGCGAAATCTTCGTAGCCGGGGAGAGTTGATGATGACATCTAGCGCAAACGCACGCCCTCCTACTCACGTACGCAATGAGGAGGACTCCACCATCGATCTGGATCGATAACGACGTGTAGGGAGGGCCTCCTAGTTAGAGGACTGTGTTTTGGTTCCTTGGAGTGGACCCGATCATCATATGGATCCCACCATTGGATCTTATGATCGTGGCCCACTACCCTAGATGATCTAGGGACTTTGAGTTTTGCTTATTATCATCATTAGGAACATCATAAACAATTTAGATTGCTTTGATTAGTTGTTATTTTTGTTACTTTATCTCTAAGTAATAGTGTGTGCACATGGTGCGGATTTTAGGGTATAGAGTTTTCTTATAAATAGGCAACCCTTTGTAGGTTTTTTCTCATTGAAGATTATGAATAAAATTCCCCGTTTTCCTGCTTCTCTAATTCTTTGAGTTATGGAAATCCAATTGGGTGCGAAACCCTCCCCTTTTCGAAGGGCTAACTACCGTGGTGCGAAGCCATATCCATCTCAAATCGCCCCCACCTCCTACCCTCAATATTCATCATCTCCCATAGCCATCTCATCTCCAAATCCATCCCTTTTTGCAGCTAATCCTTCCTCTACAGCAGATTTGCAGAATCAGGCCCTGCAGGAGGGCTGAAACTTCGGCAGAGCATTGTACACAAACCGGACATCCAATTGTCCTGAAATTTGGCGTGAAGGTGGACCACCCCTGGCCGACCAGACCCAAGTTGGCCGATTTCAGATTCGTGGGCCCCACACACATGCGGCCAGGATCCCACGCACGTGCGTCTGGCCCAACCGCTGTCCACACGTGCAGATCACCTCGGGTTCGTCTATTTCCTTTATTTCATTCATTTCTCACCCTATTTCTCTAAACCTAACCCTAGATTATCCTAAATCTCAAGTTCTATTCCCCTTTTACAACCCTAGGGTTTCCCGAATTGAAACATGTGAATCCCTTGGATTGGGGAAATAATCCTTTCCATGTGTGGGTGAATCTATTTTCCTTTGATCATTGCTTGGTCTATAATTTTAATTGATCCAGCCCTAACATGTGTAGGCTTGGACCCTTGTAGATCCCCCTTGTTGAATGCTTGACTTTATTTGGCATATAGAATTTTTTGTGATTGTTTCTAAATTAGTATGATCTAAAGTCTGAAATCTTGCATATCATATTTAATTTCCATGTCCTGCGTCACTTGGGGTTTGGCAGGAAGCCTATCATTATAATATATGATAAAATGCATGGAGTTGCATTCTCGAATCAAGAGGCAGACAAAATACAATTGTAGAATTAGCTATCTAGTATTTTGTTATGCAATCCAAAATCCACTGTCCTATTTGTTTCCCTAGCTTTTTCTCAAGCACGTCATTTTTAACCTGCCAAATAAAGTGAGATATTAATGATTTTGACCAATTCCGAACTCTTGATCTACAAGGAATTCCAATGAAGCAGCAACTCACTTAGGAAACTCTGTACAGTACCATATTTGATATCAACCAGACCAGGTCAGTCACTGGGTGATTGGCTTGGGAAAATGGGCCTGTCCTGGTTTCAACACAAACTGGCTGGCTTCCCCGTCAATTTGCAACGTCTTTCATTTTCTTATTTTTTTATTTATTCGATGACACAGAATTTTATTACACAAAAAACAAGGAAGCAGATACAGAATCCATTAAGACAAATGGACAGGAGTCTCCCATACACATTGAATATGTAAGGACCCCCTACTTGGCCAAAGCATCAGCGATACAATTTGCTTCTCTAGGAACAAGATGATAAGAGATGCTCAACGATCTAGAACACAAATTTTGATAATTTAGAGGGGTAAGTATTGGCCAATACCGAGATATCAGCCAATATCATCAATGCATTGAACACTGGTAGGAAATTAATTTACTAGTGGTTATTTCTTTTTCTTTTCATTTCTCTTTTCCTTTTGAACTTTTATTGATTGAATGGACTTCCCTTAAGGGCGTGTTTGATTTTCCGGTGAAATGGTAAATGCAGCGTAAAAAAGTAATAATTACTTCCCCTACATTTACAACTTACCTGATTTGACTACTTACTTTTTGACACGAAAACCAAGAATATTACAAAATATCTGTGGGTCCCACTGTGATGCATTTCGCTTATCTACACCGTTCATCCATTAATCCAGTTGAATTCACAGCATGAGTAAAAAATTGAGGCATATCCAATACTCAATTAGATCACGTCATACAAAAAAGGGAATCGAATACTTACCGTTAAAAACTTTGTAGGGCCATTGTTTCTTTTGGCATGGGCCACTTGAGTGTTGGATCCTCTTCATTTTTTGTCTCATGCTCCAAAATATTGTAATAAAACAGACTGATGGAATGGATATATCAATCGCATTACCTTGCAGTTCAAAAATTAAAATTACATCTTTTGAACCAATTTCACGGGCGCAAATTCCCATGAATTTTCAAATGCAGTGAAATTGTAATAATTACTATTTCCCAGGTATTTCCCATTTCTTTGAAAAACAAACAGGCCCTAAAAAGCATTGGCACGCATGTAAACCCAACCTCGGGTTGGGAATTCTCAACCCAAGCCCAACCCAAGCGGGGTTGGTCGGGTGGATACGTGCTAATATTTTCGTTATTACATTAGTCTATTATGTTTTCAATACACGTCTTATTTTTTGTACGTATGATTTTATTAATTATATATGTAGAGTCCAACTATTATCCTTAAACTACACATGTATGTGGAATGGAAACCATTAACAAGTGTCTTTAGACCATTATAATGGTAGCCTACTTAATTATTGGACCAGCCCATCCATGAATGGTCCGGCCCAGGCATCCGACCTAGATTTCAAAGCCTCACTCTGGCCCTCAGGCCATGTTCAGGGGCTCAAGTCCTGCTAATGAGTTATAATGCCATTCTTTTTTACCTGTAAAAGCAACTGTTGTTTTTCCATGGGCCAGACCCCTTTGCATTTCTTTTCAATGACTGCCTTGACTGATATATGATGGTAACTGGAGTCGTCGTTTTCGAAACCTTGGTTCAACCTTTCTAGAGTTATGTTGATCCTGAAAGCATGACTACATGTGATTGACAAGTTTCAATGTAGCACGTGCAGGACATCAGACCTGTGCATCGGGTGTGTCCTGGCACGTATAGATGACCTGGCCTAAAACAGGCCAGTCAACTCATCAGGTGGGCCTACTAATGTATCTTGGATGTAGACCATTAGTGCTCATTTTGGACCATACATTGTTTTCATACATGCGTTGGTCCCCCCTGATTTTTGGGCTGGGTCATCTACGCGTGGCTCATCTGATGGATGCCCATGTATGCCAGGTGTTCATGTGCAAGTGGGCTTAGCAAAGTTGATCTTTCAGGCGAATTGAAATTGCACTTTTGCGTGTTCTGATCATGTCTGTTATTTATTTGCAGAGCTTTGGAGCCATCGATCTGCCTGCAGATTTTGGTGCAAAACAAGGGCATGAATCTTGCTGCACTTCTCCAGGCATTGTTTCTGTACATGACAATCGGCGGATGGGAATAATGTTTAGAACCAGCTTAGTTTCATCTTCCAGGTGATTGCTATCTGGAATTTTGCTAGATTAAAAGCGCTTTTAATTTATCTTATTTTTCCAGGAAGCTATAATTTTGGGTGAATTTTTACAACATAATTCCTAGGGAATGATCATTTTACCAAATAATGCCTGGATGATTAGAAATTTCAAGGAGATGTTTTTTGAGTTGGGAATTGCAAAAATGCCCTCGTCTTATTTTTTCTTTAGAAGTAGTGAATGGCGAGAATTGTGAGACCCATGTGGTGTTTTTGTAATATCCATCCTCTCCAACATATGCATACCACCTTGTGATCACATTAACCAAGAAATCTATCTGGCCGATCCAATCATCATATGAGCTGCAATTGAATTTGGATGTCTTTGAGTGGTATATATTTTTATGGTTCGGCCCACTTTATGATTGGATCCGCCAATTTTTGGTTCGTCTAATTATCATGGTGGGGTGTATCTACTGGTTGGATGTCAGGCGTATACCACATGGGCCCACAATTCTCGTTTCTCCACTTTCTAAAGAAAAAGAAAAAGAAAAAAAAAAGCCGGGCAATTACTTCTCCTCTCAAAAAGCACAGCCTGGAAATTTAATTTCCTGGAGGCACTATTTGGTAAATGCGGAATTCCCTAGGAAATTTGTGTTAAAATTAGAGTAGCTCTGAAAGAATGAAAATTCTGCCTATGGCCATGGTGGGCACAAGCGGGGCCCATGATTTGGTGATCTAGAACATCAATCTGATGCGCCTCACCGAGGATGGATCAAACCTTAAAAATCTCCTGGACAGGACTATCTCAACCCATGGATTGATGGCCTGTTGATGAGATGCAGCAACAGTCTATCCATTCAATGGAAAACTAGAAAAGAAAGCATTGCTTGTGGAAAGATCACATACATCATTGTATGGCAACATTTCTCATTTATGATGGATGGTTAAAATATGATGACTAGGTGTCCAAACTTGACCCAAAATCAAAGCTTGCTATTCATCCAGACTGGGCCCAAGAATCCGGTCGATCAATTGCAGAATTGTGCAACATGCCTATGTTTTTATTTTTTATTTTTTATTTTTATTTTAATGTGAAAATGGCAGACACTATATCTAAGGTTTGAAAGCTCAATCAAGATAAATAATAATAATAAACAGCACCAGGTCTGCTGCGGTGCATGACCCCATATTCAACTGCTGTAGTTCAACCATTCATCATCATCATCATCATCATCGTCATCATCATCTAAATTGTATCCTAATTAATTGGGGTTAGTTACATGAATCCTATTCTGCCCTTTTCTTCAAGATAGGATGAAATGAAATTCATGTTTGTTTAAACAAAATGCTTGACAGTAAAGTTGGGGTGCCATGAAATGATCAGGTGCAGCCCACAGTACCATAAGCTTACTGTACTGCACAATCCCTCCTGTAGGTCACACATGTAGTATATCCAACCAGTGCAAAAGGTTAGGCATGTCACGGAGATCATGGGAGGCGAAAACCAGATGGAAAATTCCTCACTTGGACCAAAAATTTATGTTGGGTCAGATTGGGTCAGATTATCCATTGCTCGTCGATTTTGATGCTATGTCCCACCTATTTGGTGTTCTGGATGATACCATTCTTTTCAATGTTTTAGATGTTCTTCAAATGCCCTAAGCTTGCCTCATCACTAATGACAACACCCATCGATGCTCTTCCCACCATTGAATGCCATAATTATTAGGGATCCGAACCTGAATGAATTAACTGGCCAATGGAAAAGTTGTCATGTGCATGTGTTAAATGTAAAACTTGTATTGAAAGGTGCCAACTGTCATTTTAATCTTTAAGTAATTTTTACTCTTTATGGTTGGCTCTACTTCTTATATGTGCACCTGGTTTTTTATTTTTTCATGCCATGACAACTTCCAAATACACGCAATACTTGGTATGTTTCAAAATGAGGCATTACAGCTGACATCATCTTATGAAAAAGCTTCTAGTACAAAGGGTTTTATTATCCTGTAAAGGGAGATGACTTCCTCAGTGGTTGTTCAGTAATGTCCTCTAACAAGAACCTAAATGTAAGGGTATCAAGTGTGTGTAGGGGTGTAGACGAACCGAGCTAGCTCGGTTAGCTCGCTCGACTCGAAAAAGCTCGATTCGACTCGGTTCGAAGCTGAGTTCGAGCTGATTTTTTTAGCTCAAAAATGAGCTCAAGCCGAGTTTGAGTAGGCCCCAGCTCAACTTGACTCCGATCGAATCTAGCTCAAATCCAGCTCGAATCGAACTCGGATCAAACCAGTTCGGTGACTTGCTTACTTTGCCATTGATGTTGTTCACCAAGTGTTTAATAAAATGACTCAATGAAGTGTGGCTGGTGGCAAGGAAGGTATGTACATGAAACAAATACTCCTTTTTTCTTGGTTTTTATGTTGCTTAGAAGGTGTTTGATAAAATACCTGTAAAACCATTGCTTCTGTTTCACATACAGGGGGATTTTGAAGGTGCAGTCCAGGTGTTTGTGGAAATGCATCAATGGCGAACTCGGCTCGATCTTTGCTCGAACTCAGCCCGACCTGCTGACCAAACCGAGCTGAGCTGGCCAGTCAGGCTCGAGGACCGAGCCGAGTTTGAGCTGAGGTCAGCCAGTGGCCGAGCCGAGTCAAGCTCAGGCCAGCTCGACTCAGTTCGACTCGATGTACACCCCTAAGTGTGCGCAACATCCAACCAGTCTGAAAGGTAAAAGCCACCATTGTGATTAGTAAGTGCGGAAATCAGTCAAATCTATACTTCTAAGTGGGCCACACTGTATAAAACAACAAATAACAGCCTGTGTGATCAAAATTTCTCATTGGACTCACCCATCAAGTGGATTGATTGGCCTCATGTTTGATGTTTGTGTTTTGTGATCTTCGTGCTGTTAGATGGGTTGGATGTCATACACACATGGGCAATTATTTACTAGATAAAGATGGATGGTCACGGGTGATGGGTTTTATCTACAGTCTATCTTTTTTTTTTTTTTCTAATCATTGAGGTATGAAGCCCAAAAATGAGGTAAATCCAAAATTCAAGTGGACTACACCGTAAAAACCAATGTACTGATGATGACAACCACCATTGAAACCTTCTCAGGAGACAAGGTGATGTTTATTTGCCATCCAACCTGCTCAGTAGGTCATATAGACTTTCACCAGGGGAAAACAGATATCAGCTTAATCCAAAACTTCTGCAGCTCCTAAGAAGTTTTTAATGATGGCGGTTCAATTCCCACCGTTTGGTACACTTGAGCCTTGACCTGCCCGATGATGGATTCATACCCTAAAACGATACAAAATGGATGGATTGCACATCATGGTGTGCCCCACAGGTATGGATTATAGTACAGGGCTTAAAAAAAAAAAATCGAAAGAAGGAAAATTCAGAAAATGAAAGCTTGTTTAAAAGCTATAAAAGTTTGAGTTTTTCGAATAGTTGTTCACTGATCCTGACTATTATTTTATCAGGAATCTCCCCCACTGGAGAATCATAATCTTTCAATCCGTGGCCTTCAAGTAGACGGTCATGATGAGTCACAACGCGGTCCATCAATAGAGGGGCCAGCTTAAGCTCGACCGTTCAAATCATGGGTCCCATGGTAGGCGGCTAGTGAATCGAGAATTAAACTTATTCGATTTCGTACATGGTTGATAGATGGACATATAATGCGATGTCCAAGTCGACCGTCCGTAT
Source organism: Magnolia sinica (assembly GCF_029962835.1). NCBI lineage: Eukaryota > Viridiplantae > Streptophyta > Magnoliopsida > Magnoliales > Magnoliaceae > Magnolia > Magnolia sinica. Next base: position 96,464,125 of record NC_080578.1, read on the forward strand.
TCAACAGGCACATACCCATTAATCAACGGTTAGAATTCTTCCATCAATCTCAAGTTTGGAATATAACCTATTCAAAGTGGGCCCCGCAATTTGGACGGTTTAAATTGATTTAATATTTAACAAGTGTTCAATTTCTGAGTGCCTGCGTATCAACGATCACTCTGGCAGCGTATAGATAAAACTCCCCTTCCTCTCTAATCTCGGCCACACATACATACACATAATATACTCTCTCTCTCTCTCTCTCTCTCTCTCTCTCGGCTATGGCGATGCCTTTTTCTCCTTCTACACTTCCATTTTCGAAGCTGCGACCACCTCCAACGGTGCACCCGCACCTACCTTTCCTTACCAGATGCGAGTGTACACGTTCGTCGTCAGACGCAGATCCGCGTGTAGGAAACGCGAGTAACCTTGGTATAGGGTCTCCAATCATCGTCGTTGAAGCTCCGGCCACGTTAAAGACCGCTGATGCCATGCCCTGTCTCAAGGTCAACTCGGGCATAGTCAAACTAGGTGATGTGGGAAGGTAATTCTCTTCCTTCTTGGCTCTGTGGCACACGTGTAAGGAACCCAGATCATTCATCGGGCGGGACATGTGTGCACATTCAATACAGGCCGTCCGTCCTCTTTCTTCTAATCATTCGTGTTACTCGTACACGTGTAATGATTCCAGGTTGCTCATCAGGTGAGACGATGGTACCTGTCTAATGAACGGTCCCGATCCTGAACACGTATGCCACGTTGGCCTGTAGCATTTCTCGGCTAGAAGATCTCAATTACAACGGGTTGGACTGTAAATTACGGTCCATCCGGAGGATAATTTCTAACCTTTGATGTATGTGAGAAATCCAAGACGTCAAATATGTTGGCCCTATTACAAGGGCCACCTAAGCAAAAATCAGCCATATCCACATATTGAGTGGACCAAAGTTGTATTTTTCTATTTATCGATGGCTAGAAATTTTCTCTATTGTGTAGTGTACCGAATGGGTGGCTAGGATTTATTTTTTCACTAGTGATCCTGGTGGTACGGCGAACCTATTGGAAGGGTTGGATTCACATGCACTCGACATTATCCTGGAGGTGGACCGTACTTTATGGTCCAACTAGTTGAACTTATGACCTCTTTACGAACCATACGTTTTGGAGCGCCGGATTGCGGTGGAGTTTTGGCTAAGCCCACACGTGTACGGTGACCATTAAATGGAACTGTCTGCCAACTTTCAGCCGTCCATTTCTGTATTGTGATGGCGATCAGTGTATCTAACGGTGGGTTCTACCTTCTGGAAAGATTAGATCTTGTGCAGATGCCACGTGTGGATGGGCTGGGATCTACGCGTGAAGTAAGACTCGAATTCGTGTACCTCCCTTAATGCTGACTAAATGGTCCAGTCCTATGACTCATAAGATCTGATCAGCCTTCTTTTTGATAGATCTGGACCGTCCAAAAGATAGGCCCGTCATCGATGGGCCGAAAATTGAAAACTTTGCTTTGGTTTTTGATTTTAACCGTTTGATCCATAGACTCTTATCGTGACTGTCTGTATACGGTTTGTATCAATCGTCAGTGCAATAGCAGAATGGGTTAGGATTGGTCCACTCGGAAAACAACTGATGTAATCAGGAGCGTTGATCTGGTGGGCCACGATGTGGATAGACTATGCCCCAAGACAGAATGGGTAGGACAGGTCCACGCGCATGAGCATTTTCATAAAAAAAAAAAAAAAGAAGAAAAAGGTAAAGAAAAATTGGGCCTTCGATCTGAACCACTCATTTGGTGGGCCCACTACAAATTGCCCAAAGATAGAAAGTTTCTACTCAGGTGGGACTTGTTGTGGCCTGCAAATGGACGGCTAAAATGAAAGGGCAAGCGCCACACAATGAATAACCAAATGTCCCTTGATCGGACGGTTAGGATTGTCCACAGCGCACTTTAGCATAAATGTTCATCCATAACGCGGCCCACTGGAAGAACGGTTCCGATCACCGAGGGTGGGCCCCATGCAGACTATAATCTTTGGACGGTTGGGAATGTATTTTCCACTTATGTTAGATTGAAAAGAATGAACAATGGCCGTTCGATTTTTCTAATAGGTTTTTACCTCTTTTTTTTGGGTGCAGAATCGTGGCGAGAAAACCCAAAGATGTGTGGGCCGTTCGTCTCACTGTTGGTACTTTTCTTATGGACGGCAAGTATTTCAAGCCCTTAGATCTTGATGAATGAACGGCTGAGATTTTCCCACAAGTGGATTTATATCATCTTGATGTATTAATCTAAAAGACGGTGTATACATTTCTTTTACTTTTTAATGATCCATACCCAACATTCCATGAGTATACAAACATCACCTACAACCGTTCACATGTTAGCTTAAAATACAAACGTCTAACGTGTCAATTCCCAGATGTGCAAAAGGTGGACCCCACCATGAAGATCAGGCCGGTCCACTCATCAGGCCCAGGGATGGATTATTTGTATTTTCTCCAAAACAAACGGGCCCCCAACAGGCCGGTCCACTCATCAGCTTTGGACCACGGTCGGACCTATTAGCTTGCATGCATGGTCCATTTAAATTTTGGGTTTGGGCTTGGGCTCAACTCATTTTCAGGCAGTTTAGCTCAACCCAACTACATATATATGAGTGTTATATCTCACAAATACGCCATTCTATTCCTTGATTAGGTAACTCATGCATCTTGAATGCATGTCTTTGGTTTCTTTCCTCTTTGATTGTATTTTTATTTTTATTTTTATTTTTTTTGTGCATTTGTGGCCTACTTAATCAACGATTAGATTAGGAGCATTCAAGTGGAAAATAAGGATTTTATCAATTTTCAGCTCAAGTTGGGCCCAATTTTTGGCTTTAAAATGTGATATTTGCGACAATGATTTTGGATTCATTTCCTACCATGAGCTAGGAAAATAGAGGGATGGATTTCTCAATAACATCATGTGGGCCCTACCTAACTTCTACTTAAATTTTCTACTAGGGGGTAGCAGGTAATCTACGCTTATGTGGTAAATCTGACAGCGGCCCATGGTCCAATCAAATCCTACCATGTTACGACAGATCTTGATCCACAATAACGCATGTATTTTATCCACTCTGGCAATCCATTTTAAGGGCTGCTTTTAGGGTATGAGAGGTATATCCGAGTCTCAGGTGGACCAAACCACAAAAAAACAAGGGTGATTGAATTACTCACCATTAAAAACATGTTGGTCATGAAAAGTTTTAGATCAAGCTCATATTTATGTTTTCTCCTCATCCTAGTCCATGCAACCTGATCAACGATCAACAGGTTGGATGGTCAAAAAACATTTCAGCAGGCCTTAGAAAGTTTCTAACAGAAGCGTTTGCTCTCTTGTCGTGTGGTCCACCCGAGATTTGGATCTAGCCATGGATGACATGCATGGATAAAACACATACATTATGGTGGCCCCACATAGCATTGACCACTAAAGACATAAGCACCTCGGTGGTGTTTTGACATGTTAAGGTTATGTGGGCCCCACCATATGATGTATGTGTTGTATCTGCACTGGCCATTTTGTGAGATCATTTTAGGGCGTGAGCCCAAAAATGAGGTAGATTCAAGATGCAAGTGGACCACACCCCAAAATGCAGCCGGGATAATGACCTGCCATCGTTGAAACCTTCGTAGGGCCTACCATGATATTTATTTGCCATCCAACCTTACGTGACCTTCCTTATGTGACCTTCCGGACGAAAAACACAAATTTCAACTTGATCCAAAACTTAAACTTGCCTTAGAAGTTTTCAATGGTAGGTGTCTAATCTTGCTTTGGTGTGGACCACATAGATTTGGATCTGCCTCATTTTTAAGCTCATGCTTAGAATTATCTTAAAAAACGTTATAACACATGAATTCAAACTCTCCGCTTGCCACAAATAAATTTTTTTTAATTTCTTCCTGATGCAGTCAACACACTATTGTATTAAATGCAACTTGTGATGACGTGACCCAACCAAATTGCAGCTAACATCATTTTTTTGTTAGTGGCAAGCAGATGATACAGATTCTATATTACATACATCATGGTAGGGCCACTAAATTTTGCCAAATCACCATCGTGAGGACAAGGTTTGCCTGGCTATTGGATGGTGCTTTGTAGCTCTCATCATGATATGTGTGTTTAATCCATGCTGTCCATCTATTTTCTATATCATTATAAGGCATAGGCCCAAAAGTGAAGATCCAAATCTCATGTGGACCACACCACACCAAAGAATGATGATTGAACATCCACCATTAAAAACTTCTTACCTTCGTCCAGGTCTGTGAGAGACCTAATCAAAGTTTGATAGTAAATAAACATTTTAATAGGTCTTAAAAAGTTTTTAATAATAGATAATATGGTTAACTTGAGATTTCATCTATTTCATTTTTGAACTCTTGCCTTAAGATTACATGATAAAATGGATAACCGCATGAATAAATCGGAAGCCGATTGCGTACCGAGTAACTCAATGTGCTAAGCGTACTGAGTAAACTCTGTGGGGTCCATTATGATTTATATATTTTATCTACTCCACCCATCCATTTTAACCAATAATTTGATGGCTTCAGCCCAAAAACGAAATATATCAAAATCTCAACTGGACCTCACCACGGGAAACAGTGTGAATTGAAATTCAACCATTGAAAAATTCTTAGGGCCATAGAATTTTTGGATCAAAGCTGATATTTGTGTTTTCCCTTCATCCATGTCTGGGTAATCTTTTGAACAGGTTGGATGACAAATAAACATCACTGTGTGCCCTAGCAAGGTTTCAACAGTGCAGGTCATTATTCCCACTGCTTCCTTTGGTGTGGTACACTTGAACTTTGGCCGTACTTTTATTTTGGACTCAACCACTAAAATGAAATGGAAAACGTCGTGGATAACTCACATGGGCCCACTTTGAATGTATGTTGTCTATCCACACTATCCATCCGTTTTTACCATCTAATATAAGGGGTTAAGCCCAAAATTGATCAAGAGGATAATATCACATTAAATACAGTGATGATAATGTTTTCCACGGTTGAAACCTTTCTATGCCCCACAGTAATGATTATTTGTCATCTAACCTGTTAATAAGATCATACGGACATGAATGAAGGGCAAACACAAATATAAGCTTGATCCAAAACTTTTGTCGCTCCGAAATTTTTTTTAATGGTAGGCGTTCAATTCAACTATTTACTGTGGTGTGTTCCATCTGAACATTTTACCTGCTTTATTTTTGTATCAGTCCCTAAAATTATCTTGCAAAATGGATAGACAGAGTGGATCAGATACATAAATCATGATGGACCTCACAGAGTTTACTCAGTACGCTAAGCTTCCATCCCCCATCGAGGTCGGTGGTGTGTGGCCCACCACGCAATCTGGTTCCGCCAGCGATGTCGGTACCGGCATTGTCAGTGTGCAATCCGCGTCCCCGTAAACCTCTTCACGTGGCCACCAGAACGCTCTTCCAACGGACTACGTGTCACACGTGTCGGCACCGACGGCAACCCACGTATACACCTTAAGGGAAGCGGATTGGGTGGTGACCCCAACACCATCCAACTTACGTGATGTCGGGCGATGTGGGACCCACCCTGATGTACGTGTTTTACATCCACGCCGTCCACGTAGCCACCATAATTCTCTTTCAACACACTAGTCTCGCCACGTGTCGGTACAACCTGCGCATACACGTTACGCGCTTATCTCGACGCACGTCACTTCGTTCTACGATGACCATAAATGAATCAAGACCGTTTGTAGAAAAATTCAGACCAAATATTAACATATACGACCCTTTATCAAAGGATTAACTGAATGAACGGTCTGGATTGATAGATAATATGATCATTATCAGATATTGGGCGATGAACCTGCTTTAATAATTCAGCTCGCTGGATACAGAACCGCCCTCTTTGCCTTGGGGAACGAGGCAGCGTCGTGCGACTTCCGGAAACGGAGCACCCACGCAGGGGAACAACTTTTACGATGTGCCCGGGAAAGATTCCTGTGTTAGTTTTACACTATTAATAAAATGGTGGTGACTCATCCTTGCACACGTGGAACTGGCTTATAGATGGACACACCATCCAAATTGTGGGTCCAACTGTGAATGGATCATTCTAAATTCAATCTGATCAACTAATCCTAACCATCCATTTATAGCTATATAATTAAAAGATAAAAGTGAAATGAATGGTCATAATTTAAAGACGGTAGTTGATATTTTCTTCTATGCTACATCCAAGTTGGTTTGGAGATTTTAACGGTATGGATTTCCTTGAAACCATGCCATGTACACGTTTGATGAGTCACCACCATTTTTAAAAGATCAAGAAACTAACATTGAAATCCATTCACTTCAAATCCACGTGGCGGTTGGATGGTGAAAGTTAGCCCGTCCTAGTACCTACGCGAGTTACGCTAGCATTTCCGCTATATAAGCGTCCGAGAAGAAGAAGGAGAAGAAGAAGAAGAAGCAAGAAGAATAAAAAAGGAAGAAGGAGGAAGGGCTGAAAAATCAACGGTCAGGATTTCATACCGAGGATTTCTGATCAAAGGTCAGTTTTCATTTCCTTCTCAATTTCGAATTTCTCGCTTACAAGATTGGATTCTTTTTTCTCTGTTTTTCCTTTTATCGATCATATCGTCCTTCTCATTATCAGACACTGGTTGCTGACGTGGCACGATTTCCGTACATGTGGGGACATGTTTGAATGATCCAAACCCTTCATGTGGTGGGCCTCACTGTCGATGGGGGCTAACCAAGAAATCTCCCTCATTGATATATTTGAAATCTTGGATCGTTGAATTATATATATTTTTCGAATCAGGACCGTCGCCTTGATCATCATTCTATGAGCTATTGGTGGAAAGGATAGGATCTTCCGATCTTGTACTTTTTTCGAGGCAGATCCCATCGGCTGTTTATTTCATTGGATAGACGGTCTGGATCGCCCTACCATGGCTCTCATGTGTACAGACGTACGGTTTCTATTGATCGGGGCTATGCAATTTCATTATCTGATGTGTTGCACTTGAATTGGATGCTGCATGATGATCCATGATCTGGACCTTTCGTTGGGTCGGTCTGCCTGTGGATCTGCCATGGCTGATAAATCTCATCCGTCCAATTGGTGGATTGCGAATGATGGTAGAGAAGAATAACCATCGGATGGGTCGTAGTGCCCATTCTGTGTGGTGCGTGAGATGTGGATGAACGGTTGTGATCATGGATTGTAGTGCCACGTCTGCATTTTTTGGGCATGTCGGTTAGATTTCTGCTTGAAAATAGATAGTTGGGAATTGTATTTTCTAGCTTGATCTGGATATAATGGTAACATGATTAGTCTGGATTTTTTAGGCTGCGTTTGGATGTTTGATCAAATCAAACTGCAATAATTGAATTCCAAGAATAGTTACTGGACTAAGGGAAGTTAGCTCATCTCCCTTCCTAATGGGGGAAATGAATTGCATGCAGCATGGCGCTGCATGCACCCGTGAAGAAGCGCCACATGCACATATATGGCGTAGGACCCATGTGAAAAGTAAAGAATCCATTGCCTAAAATGACAAATTTGCACATGCGGCGCTTTTTCATTGGCGCTGCAGGGAGTGTGCGCGGCACCTTGCTGCATGCAATCCCCATCCTGTAATTGGGGACTAGCCTCCAAAGCACAAGTACTAACATACGGAATTCCAGTCAGGAATTTCTTTCTTTTTGAAAGGTAATGATATTTTAATAAGAAGGCACAGAGCTAGTGCAAAGTATCACACACAAAAGAAAAGAAAATTACAATCCTCTATAGACTTTATACAATAGGCCTATTCTACTAAATAGAGCTTTGCCTTGTTAAAAACCTCTCCATCTGAGCTACTCGGCTTCATCTGGAAGTATCTTCCATTCGTTTCCCCCCAAATTGCCCAAAGGCCTGTCATCAATGCCAGTTTCCAGCATACCCATCTTTATTTACAGTGCCCGACACCATGCTAAGTCATTAGGAAGTCGCCACTTGAACCCGGCATTAGCCTGGCATCTTGAAAAGATTAAAAAAGCTCACCCAGATTTTTAGAGCGAAGGGCAATGCACGCAGAGGTGGTCTACTGTTTCCGCCAATTAGGAATTTCATTGTTGTTTTTAATTAAAGGACCACTTTGTTCATTCCTTTATATTGAAATGAATTGTCATTTAGTTCAAATAACATCCAAAGGCACCATTTTGTGTATGGGTTTCATACCAAGACCAATTAATGCAAGTTTTCAAGGACATGCTAAAGTATCTCTAGTCTGTGTTTTCGGATGAACATTTGCAGATCAACTACTGTATCATGTTCGAAGATGATTTTTTCTTTTCTTTCTTTCTGATTTTGTTGTTTTTCGTTGGGCTAATGAAAAATGTTGAGTGGCTTAGCTAACAAGGACTGTTTCTTATTGATATCAAACTCTTGCATGTCATGAACCCCTCATTGTATCAGAGTGGTCGTGGTTAACCGCTGGTGGGATATAAGATACATTATGTGTGGTGCTCTATGATAAATGCTAGTGGGGTATATGATGATCTGTTCGAAGTTGATTTTTTCTTTTAATAAGTTCAGATTGTTGGAAAAAAGTAAAAATAAAATTCTGTGGTGCGTTTGGATGTTAAATTAAATTGGAATTGCAGTAATTCAATTCAATAGCGAGTAAATGATCAAAATAGCGCTTGTGCCACTGCCATCCCATTTGCAATAAGGAATTAGCTTGTAAATTGCAGTTCATATTTTTTCAAGCCAACTTGAAATGGCCAAAGTTGATATTACAGGTACTGCTGCCATTATGAATCAAAATAGTTCCACCCCAACTGTTGTTATTTCCTGTCTGTAGTGAATTGAATGAATTGCAATTTAGTCTGTTCAATTAGGAATCCAAACACACTATTGGTTGTGGGTCCGATAGGGAATACTTTGGAGGATTTGATTTCTTGATGACTTGGGTTGGCTGAATTATATTGTGGCACTGTTCTTAGATTTTTCTGCAAAATTCTGAATTATGGCTGTTTGGTTCCCATGACTTTGATTCTAACAGGTGTAATGTAAAATTGATTTTGTAAGTCCGTTTCTGAATCATCAGGAGAATTGAGTGTTTGGCCTTTTTATATTTATTATTCTAATGTTGAGCTGGATCTGTTCAAACTGTGAGGCATTTATTGGAGAATACTGCCATAAGAAAATCAATGGAAATTAGCCAAAGAAGATTGTAGAGTATCTTTGCAGCACACGTCCCAGCATGACATGTGTGCACCATCTGGACCATTCGTCAGTTGGGGCCCACCAAGAACATGCCTTTGTCCAAAATTGGGCCAATCCACTCATCTGGTGGCAACATGTGTATGAGAAAAATGAATGTTTGAAAAAATAGTTGTTTTGTTGTCTTAATCAAGTTGCATGCTCAACCGATGAGAGGACCAGGTCATATTCACGGTGAGCCCCACCTAATGAATGGGTCCAATTTCACATAGGCTCATATGCTGTGAAGATCCTTTTCCATCCGCTTCTCTTGAATCTCTGTCGTTCTCTGACATTCCCAATGTACCACACATGTGCATGATCTGGAACATTCATCAGTTGGGGCCCATTGACATCATGTCTTGCACCCAAGAGTTGGGCCAATCCACCCATCATGTGGGCCACATGTGAATTGTAAAAATGGAAAAGCTCATCCAATTTCTATATTGAACTTACATAGCTGGTCCACCTGATTAGAGTGGACGAGCTTGATTCTTGGGCCAATGCATGTTATTCATGGTTGGCCTCATGGCCCACCACCCCCACCTGCTAAATGGCCAAAATATTTTACATGTGTGCCACTTGGCTCATATCCTGTGACCTGATGAATGGCCAAAATCTTGTACACATGTACCATATTGGCTCATATCCTGCGAAGATCGTTTGTAGCCCTTGTTGGTTGAGTCCCCATTGCTATCGAGCTCATATTACTGTTTTTCTCAATCATTTCTCCCTTTACTATTTGGGATATGGGCAGTTCGGATCCACAAATGACAAGGTTATGTTGATGTCAGTTCGGATCCACAACTGACAAGGTTATGTTGATGTTACTTACAGGTAAGCTTGAGATCAAGTGAAGAAAGAGGTTAAACTTCCAATCTTTTTTAGCCATTGGCGGATGGGAGACAAACCCGAATCACTCGCAGAGGGCTGGCAGAAGGTGGATAAGGAGGAGGTTCATCTTAAAATTAAGAGCAAGGAAAGAGAGCCCGAGACAGAAAAGGAAGAGAAGATAGAGATGGAAGTTGAACAGAAGTCTAAGTCTGTGGAGAAAGAAAAGTCAAAGCATGGGGAAGACAAGGATGGGAAACGTGACGAGAAAGGGGAGAAGAAGAAAGAGAAGGACAAGAAGAAGGATCATGAAGACGAGTTGAAGGAATTGGAGAAAGAGAAGAAGAAAAAGAAGGATGACGAGGGAGAGTCGGAAGGAAAAAGAAGAGACGTTGAACGTGAGGAGAAGAAAAAAAAGAAAGACAAGAAAAAGGAGGGTGACGAAGAGGAGTCCAAGGAAAAGGAGGAGAAGAAGGACAAAGTCGGGAAACCAAAGGAAAAGGTGAAAGAGAAGAAGGACAAGGATGGAGAACCAAAGGAAAGCAAGAAAGAGCGGGACAAAGATGTGGAACCAAAGGAAAGCAAGAAAGAGGGGGACAAAGATGCAGAACCAAAGGAAAAGGAGAAAGCGAAGAAAGACAAAGACATTGAATCAAAGGGAAAAGACAGAGAGAAGAAGGACAAAGATGGGGAACCAAAGGAGAAAGAGAAGAAGGACAAGGATGGAAAACCAAAGGAAAATGAGAAAGAGGAGGAGAAGGACGAAGAAGGAGAATCGAAGGAGAAAGAGAAGAAAAAGAAGAAGGATAAAGATGGCGCTGAAGGAGATGAAAAGAACAAAGAGAAAGAAGAGAAGAAGAAAGAAAAGAAGGACAAACACGGAGAGTTGAAGGAAAAAGAGAAAGACAAGAAGAAGGGAAAAGATGAGGATTCTAAGGAGAAAGAGAAAGACAAGCAGAAGAAGGACAAAGATGGAGAGTTAAAGGAAAAGGAAACAACCAAAAAGGAGGATAAAGACGGACAGTCGGAGGAAAAAGGTAACGAAGTAGTGATTACAAGAGAAATTAAAATTGAAGATGCAAAGGATGGGGAGAAAGACGAAGGAGAGGAGACAGAAAAGGGGAAGGAAAAGAAAAAAGAAGATAAAGAAAAGAAGACAGATAAACAAGAGCAACCAGAGGATAAGGAAGCTGATGACAGTAAGAAGGAAAAGAAAGGCAAGAAGGAGAAGGGTGAGAAGAAGAGGAAGCTTGACGGGAAGGATAAAAGCAAGGAAACCGGGAAACTGCAACAGAGGCTTGAGAAGATTGATGCCAAGCTGGAAGTGCTGTTGGCGAAAAAAGAAGAGATCTTGAAACAGATCAAAGAAGCCGAAGTGGGTGGTGCAGCTGAAAAACCTAAAAATGCCGGCGATGCTGATGTAGCGTGACAATGCTAGAGGTACTATTGGTTTTTCTCTGTAATATGTAGATTTTCCTGAAAAGCTTTAGATGTAGATGCTTTTACAATAAATTTGAGCTCGAATGCTGAATTCTTGTTTCTGAAGTTTCTGTTGAATAGGAAGTAATGGGCCCTGAGCCTCAACCAATGTACAGTTTGGAGTCTCCAATTCTCTAACCTTGGCACCCTTGGTTCGGTGATCCATACCATTGATCTGATGGGCCCTTCAATGGATGGTTGATACCCCCAAAGCTGCCTGATAGGAAGACCAGAGCCTTGGATCTTTTTCTTGTTTTCTGTCATTACTGGATGTTGCTAGAATTTTTTTTTCCTCAATTCTATATGTGGGCCACCAACGAGTTTGGCTATTCCAATCTGGGAATTGCTGAATGTGGCATCCTCAGTTCACAATGGCCAGTGGGGGTCATCAGATCGATTTGTGGATCTCCAAATCGTGGTTCACACATTAATAAAATTAGGCTCCTCATAAAATGGGATATTTCTCAATACTCAGGTTTGCATGCATGCATACATAAATAAGATAGTACATGCATACATCTGCACGCGTGCACACACACACAGGAGGAGGGAACACTATAACTAATAGAACTCTGGGAGTTCTGGAGCAATCGTCATATATCTATACTACTTAAAGCCAAGTCCTCTCTGCTTTCATCCCTCCTATGAAATTACATAACAACCCTTGCACAATCAAAATTCAGAATTGCAATAACATCACATGCTAAGGGCTTTCATGTAATTTCCTACCCTTTTTTTTTTTCCCATCTTTCTATCCTCTCCAACCCCTTAAGTTTGGGAGTGCTTTCATGTAATTTACACTCTACACAACTAGAGGCATTGAAGTAATTTCATACCTTTCTTGGATCCAATCCGTATTCATCTGACTATAAGATTAGTGGACATATATTCGACGATTAAAGATGAGTAGTATCAAATGGTTCTGTTTCAACAAACAAGTGTCCATGATCCAGCAGTTAGGATTGTTCAACCAGTTTTATTTTTGAACTGTTAATTAGCAACATTGGGTTCTATAATTTTCTGTTTAGTTTGGGTCAATGCATGCATATATGCAAGTACCTGAGTGCCTGCATACCAAGCATCATATTCTGTCAGAGCATCAAATACACACTAATTAGAGAAACCGTTCTTAGATGGTTCCCATGCCCTGCACCAAGTAGAAACAGTCCTTAGACTGTTCCAATGCCCTGAGACATCAGGCAGAAAAGCTAGTTCCTTTTAAGGCCACAAAAGAAGAAGATGAAGAAGAAGAAGAGGAAGAGGCCCACTGGGGTGTGTATGACATCCAACCTGTCAAGAAGGGTCGCAAAACCATGAGTTTTAGACACCCGAAAAATTAGTCCGGCCACAAAATAAAATTGGAGATATTTTTTTAATGGTTATTCAATTTTCCAGTGGTGTGGCCCATCTACGGATTTTATAGTCCTGTTTTTTGGGGCACAACATCATCATTAAACGGTTTAATGATTTTGTGTATTCCATGTGTACAAATTTTTAGTGCCTGCGTGCCAAGCACCATACACTGCCAGAGTATTAAATCTGTACTACGGAAATTTGGAACTTGTAAGGACTCAGAGAATAAGCTACAAAGTGAGGTGCGTGGCCCACTGGGCTGTGCTCATGGTGTCCGACCTGTCCAGCGTGGTTGGTCCACCATGAAAATTGGCTACCCAAAATTAGCAATGTTTTACCCATCAGTTGGCCACCATGTAGAAATGGAAATATTTCATATTTGGATGGTTGTCCATTGTTTCCTATGGTTTTGGCCCACCATTGATTGTACAGTCCTAATTTTTAGTGCATCTCATCATCATGGCAGGATTCCCATAATGCATGGGTCAGATTGTGCATACAGAACATGGTGGACCCTAAAATAGAAAAAGAATAGACCACTATCCAAAAACTTCCGAAATCACATGGTGGCCTGCATTATAGATGGATTGGCCTGATTTTTGGGGCATCTTTCCTGTTTGATAGGCCCCGGCGAAGGGTTGGATGCCTTGGATACACCCTGGTGGGGCCCATTTACAACACTTATGTCCGTGCGGATTGATAAACCAATCCACATCTCTTTTTCTCCCCTCTCCTAATCTCCTTGCATGAAAATGGCTCTTTTATCAAAGAAATTGTATGAAATGATTACCATTCAATTACAGAATAAACACATTTAAACGACCACAAAAATCGAAGGAATTCATGAAAATGGATCTTTTATCAAAGAAATTGTATGAAATGATTACCACTCAATAGTTTTAGGTTGTTTTCGTTTCAGCATTATGTGCTGGTTGGTGATGGTGCATCAGATCGCTTTGTAGGTTTGTCTTCATTTATGCTAATGTTTCTTGTTTAATAAATATTTCCATTTTCTTGAGACTTAGGGTTGCACCAAATTCCACGAAATATTACGAAATTTTGTATCATATCAGGCTGCTTTATCATGAAAATGAAATTTCATGATATTTAGTGCAACCAAACACACCCTCAAAAGATATTTCTATTAGGTATGGGTTTTTGTTCTTCTTGCTGATCTTTTTCTGCAAGTAAGATGGGTTTCGCATCACCATTGCCAGGTTTGTTCATAGAATACAAAGGTGAATTGGATACACAGGTGAATTGAAATTTTAAAGGCAATCAATTTGCAAATTAGAATAATTTATAATTGATTTGGATGCACAGGTGAATTGAAAATCTAAAGTATTCTGACAGCATGTGCATTTCTCCATATATATATATATATATATATATATATATATTATATCTGTGAATTTGTTGCTGAAATACCAACAAAATCTTTCTGAAATTGCTACTTTGGGGTCAGGTTATCATAGTAGCATTCCCACCATGGTGTTATGCAATGGCTGTTGCAGCCGTTACCCAAAAAAAAAATAAAGAAGAAGAAAAAGGAGAAAGGTCTATAATGGCCAAATTCAGTGTTCTTACATATGCACGTGCATTTTACTAATATATATCTAATGAGAAATCCTCTAGTGCTCTCATAGCAATATTAGGTTATAGTGCTACTTAATAATAATAATGCTTTTACATTTTCTTAAAAAAAATCTTTCCCATATAATGAGGGATTTCATGTATAACCACATGTATGAATTCCCAGCAAATCCAGGGAGATTCATAACTCACAAACAGAACTTTAGTTCAACTAACTATGAAGATTATCCTCAAAACTAATGTGCGGCATTTTCACACTGGGCTTAGGTAGGGTAGCCTGTGGGATGCGGGGGCACACTCGGGGTGGGTGGCCCATATAACCCATGAATTTGAGGCTTATGTAAGGTGGAACTTATGGACTTGGGGTCCATGAGGAGGGTTTGGCCGATGACCTAATCCATGGATTTGAGACCTGGACTATAAGATAAAGGGATCAATTTGTCATGCTTTATCAGTTTGAGCTTTTAGAGCAAGTGGTTAATTGGTGTTAGAATGGAAGGTTTCGTATTCGAGACTCCTCATTGGGGGTGATTAATGCGGGGACATTTTCACACTGGCAATTTAGAAGTAGACTTTCAAATTGTGGACCCATGATCTAGATAGTTAAGATACATAGATATGATCGAGGCTTCACTCTTCATTTGATCCAACTTAGTCTTTGGTAATTATATAGTTACAACAGTCATGAGTATTTCGAAATCAATGTAGATAGTAAAAGAACATAAAAATAGCAAAACTAGGCAATTCTAATGTGGTGCAAGTTATTAAAAAACAGTTTGGTAATAGTAACGGTGGGTACCCTTAAGTGCTAAAGGGGCTGTAATAGGCATCAAGGAAAAATCAGTACAGTTTTTTTTTTTTTTTTTTTTTGGTTTTTAAATAAAAAATTTGCAGTACCACGTTGTGGGGCCATAACAGCCATTATAGACCAAATCATAATGGTAATTACAGTGCTGTTACAGCCACCGTTACCATTATTGAGTACCTTGGGACTAAAAAGACATGCATTTATTCTTATAAAATATAAAAGCATTAAACATGGACAGTTCACATATGATATTACATGTGAGCATTTTTCTAGAACAAAATCTATGGATGGTGCCGAAAGAAAGCCAAGATGCTTCTCTATTTCTAACTCTAAATTGCATTTTCATGTACTACATGCATTTTGCATTATAACTCTACTTAAATTGGAGCCCAAATCCAAATGGGAAGAGTGGATCGTAATGTGGGTCGCGTACATTCATCGGGAGCTGATCGACGGACTTGAACCATGTGCGAGGAAGCTTGCCGGTGGTGTCGTAATCGCCAAAGATGACATCTGCAACTCCTTGGCCCTTGGTTCCTGGAAGCCATGCAGCCACGAGAGCATCAATCATGGAGATGTATGGCTCGATCACGACGGGCCAGCCTGATATGACGATGAGCACACATTTGATGGATCCACACACATTCTTTATCATGCTTGGGCCTGGCTCGGAGATTGTAAGGTGTAGGTTATCGCCGTGCGTAAGATTTCTCGCCGATGACGACAATTGCATAGGAGAAATCAGATTGCTTGACGAATTCCGTGCTGGGATTCTCGCTGTAGATGACTTTGGTGGCTGGATCAACAGTCGATTTAACAGCGTCTAGGATTGTTGTTCCTGTGGACAAAGTAAAGATGATATAGTGGGTGTGATGTAGGGATGGACATGATGAGGTCGAGCACGTCTTTGTCAGTTAGAGATACCTCGAATCCACGGGGAAAAGAAAAAAATAAAAATAATTTTAGAAAATCCGAAATAAATGGATTAATGATAACAAAAGAGCTTACCTCTTGTAAATAGTAAACTCCCTATTTATAGAGAGTCATGATTCCTACCCTACATTATGGTTTGCGGCAAAAAAGAGTGTCATTTTCCTGTTGGACCAAACTTCTGAAGCCTGATAGATGAAAAGTTACAATCAAACTAAAACTTACTATAAATAATAAAATTAAAAACAAAATGAAAATTCAACTATTGATATGATGGAATCTTACAAACTCTATGTGCGCAACCTGGCACAGCGGGGTTGGGTGACTAAAGTAGCTTCTCCTACCCTAAAATCGTATATGGCAGGTGGGATAAATTGCAAGCGATCTGCTCTACATCTGGGCCACACCAACTGGGAGAGAGAAGAATCAAATGTAGTTTCTCATCAGTGATTCAAATGCTTCATTTGGCATGGATTGCTGACTCGACTGAGCGGATGCGACTCGTCTGAGTTGACTCAGACTGGGTTGAGTCAACCCTGACTCGAGCGAGTCCTGACTCACCTTGGGACCGGACGAGTTGGCCGAGTCTTCAATCCACGGTCTTTGCACTATTATACATGGGTTTTCAATTCTGACAATGGGGGACGTTGTTTGATAATCCGGACCGTTGGTGCATTGTGTTTTAATATTGGTCGGGGAGGATATTCCAATCTGGGACATTTCTCGGGCAGGCTCCAAGCACCAAAAAGCTTCCAGGTGGAAAAATCCTAACCTTTCAATAGGAGGCCAAACAGCTCAAGAAAGAATCTACAGCAATGGTTCCCATTCAATCAAGAAGGGCCCAAAATTTCAATGGACAGGATCTTCTGATCTGGAAGATTTTTGGTCCCTGGGCCATCCATTTCCATTCCCATCACATCAACGTCTTAGATCACACAATCATAGGTCCGACTTGTACAAACCGAAGGCCCGAACAGTATAGTATGTGATGAGGTTTGTTAGTTAGGCGTGCGGTCCGGAGCCCTGTGGAGCACACGCCAAAATGGAACACGTGTGTGAGATTTGAGCTTTCCACGTGGGTGTGGTAATATTTAGATTTTCTTCTTCAAAAGATAGGCCATTTCACTTCTAAAGTGGGCCACAATACACCAAGTAAACCAATGGATGAAACAAATTTATAGCCGTCCATTTGTTATGTGAAATGGTCACCTTTTTTTTAGGCTAAAGGATCTAAACAGTCTAACCCAACTGATGGAAGGCTCAGATTTCACATACATGTTCCACATTAGCACGTGTGCCTACGTGGGGATGGGCAGGGCTACAAAACACGTGGGCTGTAAGATGAGAAATGTGGGCTGAGAGAGAGTGAGAGAGAGAGAGAGAGAGAGACGTTGGGTAAGAGGAGATAGGTGCACTTTCAATGCAGCTGTGTTTCCACCGCCCTCTCCCAAATTCGAAATGGATAGCCGTTGTTCGTAACAAAGTAACCTGTGACTTGAAAAACACCTAATTCCTCTGTTATATTTTTTGCAATCTTACCTGATAGAAAGTTACAGGTTGAGACTTTGTTACCTGTAACATTTCTCTCCCAAACACAAACTGAAAGAATGTGGCCTGCAACTTTCTTGCATTTTACACAAGTTACAGGCATCCAAACAGCCCAAAGTCATGTCAATCTGCGTGATCAGACAGCTCTCGATGACGATCACCCAGTTGGTTAGGAACAAACTAAACAGAATTAGTATCGATTTTGTTGAATTTCCAAATGTAAGACTGTCTTTGTCACCCATAGACGATCAGAAGGCTTCTGGTCAGACTTGCAAAAGCGATTGATGACTATAAGCAAGCGGGTCCAAGACAGAAGCAAGAAGAAGCTGATCCATGATCTCGAGAGAGTGACCAAGATGTTGGACGTAGGCCAGTGGGGCCCACTGGTGAGCAATCACTAGTGGGTGGGTCTCACATGTTTAGGCTTCTTTCGGCCTTTTCCATTCGATTGAGATTTCAAATTCAACTTTAATTTTGAAATATGATAGGAGATAGGGATTTGACTGAATGATATGGTTTCATCCTATCTCATCCCATCTCTCCCTCATTTCCTATAAAAAGGGATGCGCTCTCTCTCTCTCTCTCGAGGGTATACGGAGAGAGATAGTGTGCACCAGAATCTGTCCATTTTGGCTTGTCCTTGGGACGATCTAATCCATAGATCGCGATCCGGGGCTACTTATACTGTAGGATCAGAGGTGTGAATAGATCCATCTGCTCCAATAGTAGATAGGTGGGCTGTTGGAGCGTCAATCTTCTGCTTTGCAAGGGTTCCAAAACTTGTGTAGACCGTCAGATCTTGAGGGCTCACCTTCGGCGCTTCCCTGCACAAGAAGTGAAAGATAGCATCGAAGGTGTTGTTTGTGATAGAGCTTCCAGAGAAAGAACCCGAGCAGATCGTGCGTCTGAGAGAATTGGAACGGTACCGGCAACAGATCAACCTACGGAAGTCGCACAAGGTCTCAAATTTCATCTGCAAGTCACCGAAGCTATTCGAATTGTACAAGGACCAGATGGGCGTGATATGGTGCGGGCTGACGCAACAGGGTGAAGACCTTGTGGTGGAGGAGGAGCGACTCAAGGAAGAGCACAACCCACAACTGGCCCAGTATGTCAAGAGGGCAGTTGCGGTCATGTACGAGCTGCTAAGCTTTACGCTTGAGAAAAGGTTGGTGACGGACCATTTGAACCACTTCCGGCAGGAATTCAAGATGCCCCAAAGGCTGATTCGGCTTCTTTTGAAGCATTTTGACATCTTTTACATTTCGGGGAGGGGAAAGAGGCTGAGTGTGTACTTGACGGAAGCATATGAAGGTTCGGAATTGATTGAGAAATGCCCATTGGTGCTTTGGAAGGAGAAGATTCAGAACCTTGTTAGGTATAGAGGGCAGAATAAGACGGTCGAAATGTTTAATGAATTTTCCAACATGGAGGATGAGAAGCCGTTTGAAGACGAGCCTAACGGCGAAAATGCATTTGGGGAGTTCGACAATGAAGGAAATGTGGGTCCACTAGATGGTGCTTTGCTTACGGATGATGATGAGATGACATTTGGAGAAGAAGTATACAATGCGTACAAGGATTCATCTTGAGGATAGAAACCTTACAAATTGCTAAGGAGTAGGGAGATTCCACAAGAAGGTAGATTGAAGAGGAGATTTTTAGCAAATGTGTGAGATTTGGTCCATCCATCAAGTGGAGTGGTTCTACTTGTTGAGTAGACTAGCCTGATCTTTGAGCCACGAGATGTTCTCGGTGGGGCCCAACTGATGTACGGGCCCACACATGTGCCACATTGGCATGCACGCCTCCTCTCAAATATGTCATCGTGGGTGATTTATTTGCATTTCTCTTGAAATGTCCTCTTGATTCAAGAACCATGATCCCAAATTTTCATTTTGAGTTTTGAAATGTTTATATGTTTCTTTTGTAATGTGTATTTCCATGCTCTAAATGATGCCATATTGATTTGAGTACATGAATATCAAGCTAAGCAATTGATGCTCATTTGTGCTTTCTTTGATGCCATATCACCAAAGTTTTTTTTTAAGGGTTTGTTTGGATTCTCACTTGAGATGAATTGTGATAATTCAATTGAAAGCAAAGGCAATGATCAAAATGGTGGTGGATCATTTTAATTTATATTGATGACCTGCCCTGATTGCTATTCCATGATTTTCAAGTTTATCCCAAAATGACACGAATCCTATCTATTGGTTGTTAGTCCTAGTGTAGGGAGTAGGATTAGTCCCACTTTTGTCATGTCCACTTTATTGAATTGAATTATTGCAACTAGAACTTAAGAAGAAGAAGAAGAAGAAGAAGAAGAAGAAATTCCAATCCAAACAACCAGCACTAACAAACAGTCATTTCTTGTTTTTATCAAAGCAATCTAGACATGGATCAACTATTCCCATCATCCAAAAAGTTAGGTAGTGAAACTACTATTGTATGATGAGAAAATCAACCTGCTAATGTTATTTAAAATAATCAAGAAAACATTCCCATTCGCAAATTATAATTCATATTTCAAGTAGTGACTCAAGTGCTATAATGCCGTGTTAGAAAGTGTGGATGCATATTAGAATTGCTTTTATTGGCATTTGACGTTTGGAAGATTTTATCAAGAAGCGGTTGATTAAATGAAATGAAAGTGATACACTAAAAGGGAGGACCACATGATGATATATGCCCACAAACATAGCTTTTTTACTCGGCAACTCGTTTGATCCCGAGTCTAATTATGACTCGCCCGAGTCAAGCCTATTTGCACTACTAATTCATGGTCTCAAACGGGGTTGGACTCGGTGGAGTTTGAGAGTCAACTCAAACGAGTTGTCAATCCATGCCCATGACTGTGCAGAGGGGTTACTTTCAAACATTTCAACTAGCAAGACAATCGCCACACAATTTGCTCTTTTCTGACAAAATCAAGAAACTTGAACAATTGGTTTAGTAGCATCTCTTGAAGACCCTGTGAGGAATTAAAACCTACTTTCTACACATGAGAATAATTAGTTTGAAAGCTCAATAGGTGTCAGAGCTGCGTGTTCCAATTAAAACAGAGCATTGAGTGGCAACCCAAGTCCTTCTGAGGTGGATTGTGCATAAAGACCAGGACCGTACCCTTTTTTCTCTCTTGTTCTTTTTGCCCCCTTTTTTGTGAACTACCAAGATTTTTTTAATTAAAATAATAAAAAATAAAAGATAAAAAAAAATCTCTCCTGAAGAAAGGGAGAATTAAAACATCATGAATCCTTTCTGTTTGAGTTTACTGCTGCTGAATTTGGATCTGGTTCAGCCTATTGAACCAAATAGAATGCAGAATCATGCGAAACATATCATACTTGATTGGTTTGCTATGCCATAGAAAGTGCTTCTGTAACCTCTTCACATTTGTTTGCATTGAAATATATCTCCTTGGCCGGATTTTCAAAAGAATCTCTTTCAAGTTCGGTATATCCTTCTCTGCAACGATCACTGAAAATGCACAAAATTATCCGCGATGATTTGGTTAGGAAGTAGTTGTAACCATGAACAGTCTCACATTAGCTTTGTATCATGAAGTGTGCTCCAGCTTATGGTGGTACCAGGCAAACGTGGGGCCTGTGTGAGGTGACATCCTAATCCATGCATCAGATGTGTGAGCTGAACACTATGGTGGGACAACAGCATAAGGAATGAAATTGGGTAGGAACACACTCCCTTGATTTGCACCAGGGCCCACATGAGTTTCAAAACAACCTGATTTTTAGCCTGACCCTTCATCCAGGCTAGGTTAACTGTCTGGATGGCCTGGATTGCATATACACTCAGGTGGGCCCCATAGTCAAATCGGCAGTAGTTATCCACTCTCAAATAAATATCTACAATAAGGTAAAATATATAAATTTACATTAAATATCCTCTCAGGAATTTCATCAAACACCCCACGTGCACATGCAATCTCTTTGTATTTCACATAGAAATTCAACAGCCTGGTCTGCACAAACGGGCTTAAGTCAAGCCCATGGAAATTTGAAAAGAACCTAAGCAAAAAATATAGACAGTAGCACATCCAAATCTACTGATTTGAAAAGAACCTCCAATAAAAACACTCAAAATCCCAAGCAAGAAACAAAGTCATCAGAAAATAAACAAAATCCATGTTAGATTTCCCAAATTAGAACGAAATCCTCTCCTCAAATCATTGCAAATAGAGATCGAAGAAATTAGGGCCGGAAAAGAGAGAATAATGAAAGAGATAACAAAAATTACATTTCTAGATCTCCTACAGAGATAGAGATAGAGATAGAGAGATGCTTCACTTCTCAGTGTCGGTGCCACGCCAGATCCAACATCAATGGATAGAATAGCACAGATCCTGAAAGAATGTCTTGCTAAATACTCACTGTTCAAAGTTCAAATAATATTTTCCAATATGCAGAACTGAAAACATTTCCAGCATTGTTATATGAGGAACAAAACAAATAACAGAAAATGTTGAAAATAGAGTGAAGTCATCTACTTACTTGGACATAATTCATTATTGACATTGTCTTCCGTAAGATAAGGCATACAACAACCTAAAGCAGAAAACAATGCATTAGCAAACTCAATTTACTCACCAAGACGACTAATTGTGACACCGTAAGAACATCACTGCACAAGGAGAAGACACTGAGATACAAAATTCCCAATACCTTGCTGAAATATCCAGCTAGAAAGGCACTATGAGGACGATTCGGTTCCAGAAAGGAGAAAAGCATGTTCATCAGCTGCACTAGCAATAGATTGCTTAGGAACTTAGAGCATTAATTTATTGAGAAAATAATAATAATTTATACCTCTGCAGATGATGCTTCACAGTGAGCATGAAGAAATCACATACCTTTTTTCCCCACCCTTAACATATCTCAAAGACTGCAAACATTCAATATGTAAATATATATAGATCCAATGGCTTAAATTTTCTATAGGGTGGCCCATTGAATTGATTAAGCTCTATGGACCAGATAACTGTAAGATGCAGTCAAGTATTTAAAAAAAGGAAAAAGAAAAAGAAAAAAAGAGATGCAAATCCCTTAGAACTCTCGTGGCTGCCAGAAACAATGAAAAAGTCCAAACCCATATTTCCTTCTATTTTCTAGAATGAATTCTGGTGATCAATTGATAAAAGATGCACTTCTGTTACTGCTCTTTCTTCTAATTTTAGTGGCCCCATGCTTTCCATGTAGGATTTGTTGCATTAAAGTAGGACATTTCACTTCTTTTCTTCTATTAACCGTCCATTTGACAGTATCATTGGATAGTTAAATATCTGATAAATGTGATATTCTGTTTTATTCACAATGAGGCCCCTGACAAGGATGATTTGGCTATGATAATGGAAGCATACCTTCATAGCCTGCTTGGCTGATTTCCTAGCATGATCAACATGCCCCACTATCCTCAACTTGTTGTACAACTTCAAAGGAAATGTAGCCACATCTCCCACTGTAGTAGGACTCTTCCTTCAAAGTTTGCACGTTCTTGATATATCCTTACAGTCATTTTTGGACTGCCTGAGCTTTTATCAGAGGATTGCGCCAGGCTCTCAATATCCAAGACCACATTGTATTTTAAAAGGAAATACACAAAGGCCAAATGCCAAAGAAAAAAGAAGAAGGATTTTATTCTATTTTAAAAACGGAGCAACAACAAGAAGTAATGAGAGTTGACAGGTAAATTTTTTTTTTTTTTTTGGCTACAACACAAAATATCATTCTTATGAGAGAAATGAGAAAATTGCATGCCTCCCATTACATAATAACAAAATCTGCAACTGCATCTAACCCAATGAGAAAAGAAACCAGCAATTCTTTTGTAGGCTAACATGAAAAGAAAATGGCATTTAACTTAAAATTTTCAGAATTGGATTTTGAACCTTTGCTGCATGGATAAACGCGTTGCATATTAGAAATCCCAGTTTGAGAATGATAGAAGAGATTGCAGCTGCAGCTCATGCATGTTGGTAATGATGCAACTTATACAAAAACACCTTCCCAGCTGCATTTCCTACAGCCATGAAACCGCTGCCAGGACTGAAATCCGAACAGCGAGGATGCTGCAAGTTGTGTTTTGATGAAGGCCAGTTAGAGAATACATTGTAAGACGGTACATGCACCAATTTTAAGCTGTTCTTCTGCATACTCGAAGTAATAGCAAATATCTGAGCATCCTGATTGAATTTCAAACCATCAATTTTTGTGACAAGATTGTCAACGGTCTTAATTGGTTTTCTCTTGCCACCGAGAAACTCCTCTCTGTTGTAAATATTCACGATTCCACTACCTGAACCCGCTGCAAATAAACGGCTGTCCAGGGAAGTACAAAGGGCAGACCCACTCATACAACCTTCATCAACAGCCTTATGAAAGCACTTCCGCGTCCTTAGATCCCAATGATAGACATGCCCATCCCCACCAGAGCTCAAAAGCTACCTCCCATCGTCTGCAAATGCCAAAGATCGGGCGGTTCCAGTCATTTTCAGAGTTCCAATCAGCTACTTCGTTCTGGATGAAACCAACAGAATATAACCTTCGTTAACAACAAATGCAATCGTATTAGAATCCAGAGAAATTTGGAAGACTTCCAGGCTTTTCTTGTCTCTACCGGTCAACAGACCAATCTTATCAACCCTTGCTTTCACCAAATCAAAGCTGTAAAAGAACTTCGTTCTACCCCTGATGATCACTTGGGACCCGTCTGGTACGAAAGCCGCCTTGTGGATGGGGCAATCCTCAAGGAAAATGCTTTGTATCTTGGTGTTGCGTTTTCCATCAATCTGGAGGAGTCTAAACCTCTTGTCCAATCCAGCCACGAGAAGCAACTGTGCGTTTCTATGAAACTGGACTGAAATTATCGGTCCATTAGATGGGTCCTCGGCATTTGCATCCGTAAGCCTTGAGTACTCAAGGAGTCCTGGCAACAGCTTTGTATGGCTTTTCACAACCAGATCTTCATTAGTTCGAAGAATATCATCATCATCAATAACTCCATCCTCGTCGTCTGATTCATCATCAGACCTATAACCCCCCAATTTTGGGCCAAGTTGGGCCCACTCTGTCCCAGGATTCAGCTTAATATGTTGGGCCCTCAATCTAGACACATAATCCGTACCCGAAATTGAACTCTCATCCTCTTCCCTTCTAAGCTTCCTCAATCTATTAACTTTCGCTATATCTACTTTCGTCCTTTCCTCTTCGTCATCGATCCATGCAGGTTTCCTCTCCAACTTGGGCTTTTCACCATCACTACCATCTTGAAGCACAGCATCCTCTTCAAAAACCGACAATGCATTTGCACGCAGCTTGACTAATTAGTTGACATGCATGATTATTGAGCTTTAGATGAACTACATGGTTTGGTGCACCTCATGTATGGGTCAAATGTCCAATGCATATGAAACAGTGGCATGTGAACTAGGTTGAACATGAAGTTCACATGCAACTGGTTGTAGGTGATCATTCCTTCATTCCTCATAGAAAAATGGCTTCTCTAGAAAGAATTTAAAAAAAAAAAAATTTAAAAATTAAAAAAAAATCTTTTGATATTTAACATAGCTAATTTTAAATTCATGAAGGATATGTACAATCTAAAAAAAAGCTACAGAGCATAATAAAGGAACCTACAATTTCTGGTTTGTAAGTGCTAGTTGATGTTGTAGTTTTCTTATTTCTTCTTTCTGAGAGGAGCATCTATCTTGTAAAAGAATATCAAAATCACATGCCATATTTGTCGGATCTTAAACAAGATAAAAATTTAGGAAAAGATAGCAACATACCTCAAAGTAAATTTGTTTTTGCAGTCAAACTTTTCCAACTCTATAGAGGATTTTCCAGTATATTCGGTGTATCTATCTATTTCAAACTATAAGGTCTGCACCTGTGCTTGTTGGAGATCGTGATTCTCTCTTACTTGATTCAACTCTCCTCTGAATAAGCATAAATGAAACATTGATGCCTGCAACAGAAAATGGGCATTCCCACATGGGTATTCTCTCTTACTAATAGTTCATGTTGCAGAATTTAAAAAGATGATGATGATGATGATGATGCATACTCAAAGAACATGAAGTAGAGATGTATGGACATACCTGAGGCTTGACTTCTACAATGAATTGACCACTCTTCACGGCAACTAGTATGAAGCACAATTCAAAGCAGGAGCTTCACCTGGTTAGAAGGATCGTGCAACTAAGGAAACAGATCAGGGGTGACAAAATGCTTGTATGTTCATTACTCATAAAAAAGACTTACAACTACATCTGGTATCCGATTAATTACCTTTCTATTGAAATAATCAAAATCATTCGCAATATAAGTACTGGAAAGCGCACCTGTCCTCACCCCATTTCCTGAATTGCCTTGTGGAAGATTTGCTCGCTGTTACCAGTCTCTATCAAGAGATCAATCATCTAAACAGGATGCGATGATCATCAACAAGATGGAAGGAAATCACAACACACTCATTTCAGTACAACTTACAATTTCAAAATTAACACTTCAGCCTAACCTTGCATCTGGTTTGGTCCCTGTAACTGCTCAAACCAAACATTTAAAATCATGAATAGAAAAAAAAATATGAAAAAAAAAAAAAAAAAACACTATCTGTTTTCTGATAGTTTGCTGAAGTAATAGAACCTGTAAACACCCGTCTCTCAACGACCTCACGATATTCATCTTGGAAATTTTTCCTGAGAGTCTAAAGAAAATGGATACACAGATGAGAAGAGAAAAAAACAATCACTACTAGGAAATACAGCACTGTGATGCATGCCTAATTAGAATTTGTGTCACGCAGGCCCCAGTTTGTAGCTGTTCTGGTACAATAAAAGGATGATTTGAGAAGTATGGAAAACTGTCCACATTCAACGGATATGCCTGCTTGATGAGTTAACTGGCCTATTTATTGGCTACATTGTACACGTAATGGGCCAACCAATTAATGGCTTGGATGTTCTATACAATCATTACCTGAAAATCAGTCATTCTATCCTTTTAACTTCTTCAAGGAGCTGCAATTCAGAAAAAAGAATCAAAACAACTTGTTTAGCTCTGATTGCTTTTGCAATAAATATTAAAGAGCGGAATTCAAGCAGCAAATATAAAATTGGTCATAGCAGTTCTCGACCATCCAGGGAAAACAAGGCCGAGTTACCTGCAGACCAGGGCCTGCCTGGTTAACTGACCCACTGAACAGGCCCATGACCTGGCCAGGTTGACTTGGGTGAGTCCCTAGTTGACGCGTCGGGTGAACTATGCTTCAAACTAGCCAATAACTTTGAAATGTAAGAAAGAGTAATACATCCTTGTCGATTTCTTCTAATTTCGTTTTTATGTTGCGGGTGATTTTCCCCACTTCATCAACATATTTCTCCATCCGACGCTTGATTGCTGAAAGCAAACTAACAATACTTTCAGCAACAATAGTTCTGAATGGGCTATTGCAGGAAGCTTGAAACATGCAAAGAACAAAGACAGAGTTACACCTTTCATTGCAGAAGCTTTTGTAACAGACTGAGATTCCTTATTGCCATCCTGCAAAAAGAAAAAAAACTGAGTTGCGGCTTTTGGGTTTTCTCAATTACATCAGATCTTTTATTTAAGTCACAATATAAAATAAAATTCAAATCTTTTAAGGCCTGATTGAGTTTCATCAATTTAATGCAAAGATAATCTGCAAGCTCAAAACAGAGCTAATCACAGGTTCACCAGGCTAGAAATAATCCATTGATCTAAATGCATCTTTTACACTGCATTTTGAAACACACCTGAGTTGGATTGCAATTGTTCATTTCAATTAGGTGGCAATGATCGAATTGTATCGACGGTTAGTGTTATTCATAATGGAGTACAAATTGCCATTAAATTCCTTTCTAGTTGAACTTGGAGTAATGATCACACAATACAAATACTATGATAGTTTCAAATTGGTCATTTCAGCTTCACTGAAATGATTATTACATTTCTAGATGATAGCATGTCCAAACACAACCATAGCCTTGCATATAATCTCACCTTGAGCTGTCCTCAAAAACTGTCCATACATATTAACTTTGGAATTATCTATAAGTCGGAGAAATTGAATGTTAATCTATATGCAAATAGAGATCATCATAGTTCCAACTCCACTTATGTTCCTTAAATGAAAAGAAAAACCATTGAATATCATTCAAAATATAGAACATGAAAGCAGTGAAACACAAGTTCTTCGACATGTGACAAAATCTGCTAATAGGAAGAAAAAGAGAATTGAGTGACAAAAAATGGAGAAAGCTAATGATGAATTGGAAGTACGAAACAGTGTCCATGCTACATAGATGGCTGTGAGCAAGCTGCATTTATATGAATTGAATTTTCTTTCTTTTTCCTTCTTTTGTACAAAGGTATTGGTATTGGATTATCTAAACAACTACCTGAACTCCACCTACTCCTTTTCAATCTGTTTTCCTATAAGCCTCTCCACATGATTGTCTCTGCAATTAAAAGCCACCACCAATAAACTTTTCAGAAAGAAGAACAGAGAAACAGAACGTCACAGCTTCAGGAAATCCTATACTGAAGTTAGTTAATGTGGTCATTGTACTACAGAGAAGCAAAACATACTAAAAAAATCATTCAGTAAAAGGTGACCAAACATTTAGAAAACAAATCACCGACCGCCCAGAAAGCACTAAAGCATGATATAAATAAATGGCGTGGATTCACCAACTGGAATCTGACAATTTCCACATCGAACTTCTTTAGTACATGGAGAAAAAGGGAGCTGGAGCATCGCTAAACATGCAACTAATGGGAATATCCACTTTTGAGTATGGCTAGGCCTCTTACCAGTTCTAACTGGCATTGTGTTTACAACTAAACCTGGTTTCTTCTCTTCTGTGATTATTCATGAGAAATGATCACTTGTGTCCATCACTTGTCACTCTAAAACGATTCGGTTGTCATTTCACTGAAGATGTCGACGAGCAAAAATACAAAGTTGTGGGAACCTTGGCATACCAGTCTGTTCATTCATCCCTTTTGAACCATTCCTCATAGTTGTCACTGTTTATCTAATCTCCACTGTGTACATATTTATATAGAATCTACATTATATTTCATACATACATTCAGCCGACAGACATGATCATATCTTCTAACATTATCGACATGCACAGATATATGGACAACATACTCCATCTCATCGTAACATAGGTCAGGATTCAACTAGATATCACATTAACAAAAACTGAAATAGAATTGTAAAAGGTGGTAAGAGATTGTTTAGGTTTCTAGTCGTTGCAAGCAATAGCTCATTTCATCATCTTTTATGAAAATTCCATTTCAACCTTGACTTTCAAACAAAAATGCCCGTGATATCTCTTTCTTTTCCTTCTCATTAGTTACCAAGGGAGCATTGTATTTCAAAGCATCAAATTTCAATCCCTAGAAGAAACTATGAAGATTCTGAGTGTGAAATGGTACAAAATAAACCATAAACTGATGCCATACCTGAAGACAAAATCCTCTTTCCAGCCCATCCTTTGGTGTTCCTCTCAGATATTTCTGCCCTCTCTCAGATCTCCAGACATCGAACTACACAAATTCAGACAAACCCTGAACAGAAAAAAAGGAGTGTGGTTCAAGCAGACATGTGTACTAATTTGGGTACTTCCATGACAAAGGAAGATATCCCCATCCATTATCTCAAACCAACGTCCTTCAAAAGAATGCAGTAGCTCCATTTAGTTCCCTTCTTAGTTTGAGTTTACTACTGCTGAATTTGGATCTGGTTCAGCCTATTGAACCAAATAGAATGCAGAATCATGTGAAACATATCATACTTGATTGGTTTGCTATGCCATAGAAAGTGCTTCTGTAACCTCTTCACATTTGTTTGCATTGAAATATATCTCCTTAGTGGGATTTTCAAAAGGATCTCTTTCAAGTTCGGTATATCCTTCTCTGCAACAATCACTGAAAATGCAATCCAATCCAACACCTCGTAGAGAGGCGGCACAAAATTATCCGCGATGATTTGGTTAGGAAGTAGCCGTAACCACGAACAGTATCACATTACTTTGTATTATGAAGTGTGCTCCAGCTTATGGTGGTACCAGGCAAATGTGGGGCCTGGGTGATGTGACATCCTAATCCATGCATCAGATGTGTGAGCTGAACACTATGGTCGGACAACAGCATAAGGAATGAAATTGGGTAGGAACACACTCCCTTGATTTCCACCAGGGCCCACATGAGTTTCAAAACGGCCTGATTTTTAGCCTGACCCTTCATCCAGGCTAGGTTAACTGTCTGGATGGCCTGGATTGCATATACACTCAGGTGGGCCCCATAGTCAAATCGGCAGTAGCTATCCACTCTCGAATAAATATTTACAATAAGGTAAAATATAAAAATTTACAATAAATATCCTCTCAGGAATTTCATCAAACACCCCACATGCACATGCAATCTCTTTGTATTTCACATAGAAATTCAACAGCCTGGTCTGCACAAACGGGCTTAAGTCAAGCCCATGGAGATTTGAAAAGAACCTAAGCAAAAAATATAGACAGTAGCACATCCAAATCTACTGATTTGAAAAGAACCTCCAATAAAAACACTCAAAAATCTCAAGCAAGAAACAAAGTCAGCAGAAAATAAACAAAATCCATATTAGATTTCCCAAATTAGAAAGAAATCCTCTCCTCAAATCATTGCAAACAGAGATCGAAGAAATTAGGGCCGGAAAAGATAGAATAATGAAAGAGAAAACAAAAATTACCTTTCTAGATCTCCTACAGAGATAGAGATAGAGATAGAGAGATGCTTCACTTCTTAGTGTCGATGACACGCCAGATCCAGCATCCAATGCCGCGCGTGCAGGGTTTTTTGTTTTCAATTTATATGGATCTTTGTGTCAGCTATGCTGCGTTGTCTTGTAGTGAGGGAGAGAGATCGAGAGGGAGGAAGATCTGGAGTGAGGGAGCGGGAGAGAGGGAGGGAAATCAGGTGTGAGGGAGAGGGAGATAGGGAGAGAGATTGAGAGGCAGGGAGATCGGGTGTGAGGGAGCGGGAGAGAGAGGGAGAGAGATCGATAGTGATGGAGCGGGAGAGAGAGAGAGAGAGGAGAGAAAGATCCAGAGGGAGAGAGAGAGAGAGAGAGGAGAGAAAGATCCAGAGGGAGAGAGAGAGAGAGAGAGAGAGAGAGAGAGAGAGAGAGAGAGAGAGAGAGAGATTGGTTCTGGTATGGTTTGGAATTGAGTTTTATTCTTCTTCTTTTTTTGTTCTGGTACGGTTCCAAATCTGGAGCCGTTCTAGGACCAAAACCATGGTCGTTCCAAAATTGCTATATTGGTGCGGTGCATGTCTTTGAATATTCCTATTAGAATTAGACTTTGATTGGAGGCTAGGGTCTTCCAAATCCAAAGATATTTGGTCATGACCCATCCAATTTCTTGTGTTTGACAGCATAAAGTAACTGGGGGTTTCAAATCCCCTCAAAGAGGGGGTTTGAAATCCAAGGTGAGAGCTTGGATTACATCTAAAATCCTTCCAAGAGTTGCATGTGTAACATGTATGTCATCGGACTGTTATTCTATTGGGCACGTGGCCCACTAATGATGTCCCAAAACAATTAGATTATCAATTGCATCACTATAATTACTTTAATATGATGATCAACACCGTCCAAACATTGTCCATGTAAATCAACGGTTAAAAATCGTTGGTTAGTCACTTGGGCATGATTTTGTGCTTGTGGCCCATCCGAGACTTGGAATTTCATCATTTTCGGGCAAAGCATATATTTTAGCGAACTTATTTCAACAATTGTGTTAAACATTACATACGTTCACTAATTAGAGATATTAAAGTTGATTTAGTAATTAAATTCAAGCCCCTATAAATATATCATGCATAGCGTACTTTTGGATTAAAGTTGATTCCCAATCCAAGGTGCCAAACACAATAGGAGGATTTCAAATCCAGGGGGTTCCAAATCCACGCTCCTAAACGATTTCAATACAAAGAAACTGATTTTCAAAAAATAAAAATAAAAAATCAGTCCAAACACAAACTCAGGTGAGCCACAACACAGGGAACAATAAGGGAGGATACGCCACCTCAAAAACATATCATAGTGTCATTGGAGCTTAGTATGGTGTGTATATGCCATCCAAGACATTCACAAGGCGTGCCACACCACAATGAAGGGATGCCAAAAAGACCACGCTGATGGAAACTGTGGGACACGCCACTTGAATTTGGAATTGAATATCCCCCTATCAGCCCTGATGACATGGATGATACAATTTTTAGTGGTGAAATAATACGATGAAACTGATTTTCAATCCTGTGCTCTCGACATATCAAATCAAGATGCAGATGGAATCCAACTAAGTTCAAGTATCTATCAGGCCTTGGCTGGCTTGTAATCGGGCTTTGGAATGGGTTGGGATCATTGGGCAAAAAAACCAAGATGAGAGGCCGAGGAAAAAGAGTAATTTTAAGGGACTTACTTGATACTCTGGCAAAGTATGATGATACACAGTCATAAAAAACTGAAGCCCATCATGGATAGGTCAGTACCTCAAAATGGAATTGACTAAGAATTGATTAATGGACGTCCATTGGCAAAATTGGATCAAATTGAACAATTCTAACCTCTAATCAACGGGCAAGTATTTGTAAATTTGGACCATTGATAACTACACTTCATGAGAAGGATGCACGATGAAGTACCTGACCCAACCTAATTTTCTACTAGTCTAAGGTGCTTGGACCAAAACCCAACCAGTTTTGTAAACGGGTCTAAAAATTGGACTGAGAGCCGTTTAAATCAGGACCAATATTGAGGGCTATGATCTTCTAATCTGGAAGATTTTTGTGACCACATTCACCAGCATCATGATGGGAAAAGGGCTCAGTTTGGATGGGAGGATGGCAGGTTATCAACCACCGGCGTTCTTGAGATATCCAAGTTGATATTGGAGCTATTCTCATTTCTGTTGCTTAAAAAAGCCCATCGAATTACAGTCCAGTTAGAAAACTACCATTGAATCAAGCAAAGATACAATCACATTACAATCCAAAGCCAAGATCTGCACTGTTAGATCAATGCATCAATAAAAAATTGAGTTAAGACCCAATAATACCCATCAATGATTTCAATTGAGTGACAACTTGAATTGATGGAAACTGTAAAAGAATAGACAAGTTAAAATCAAACTACAGCTTTTCTCTCTAGAGAAGTAGGAAACTGTCATTTCTTGAATTCCACCCATTTAAAAGTTAAATCAAGACATTCATTCATCAAAATTGAAATTAAATAAATTAGAAAACATACCATAGACATTTTCCAGTTGCCTGGTTTCCAAATTAGCCCTACCATTTTGGAACCATATATCAATCCACCTAAGCTTTCCAATCTCAAAGGTCCTCCCCATTATCATGTTTAGCCTCATCCTTAGTGTTAAAATGGGACATCCTTAGTGTTCATCTCTTCACACCCTTCAATGCCCGAAACGGCATGGATCTCCTCCCTAGTAATAATGCCACACCTGCATCACAAAAAAATAAAATAATCAATGTCTTGAAAATGGGAATTCTTCCTTTTCATTGAGAGAAATGGCCATGAAAATTTTGAGGCATGCATGATGGAAAGATAGGATGAGGGAGGGTGGTCTTCTTCTCCATGAGAATTAGCAACATGAAATTAGATGAGAAAAATTGCTGAGTCATTGCATGTTAATTTAAAAAGCAGTTCGCAATAATTTTATCAAAGAAGTTGTTTCAACCATCCTTTTTGTACATGAGGCCCTTTAAGGTCTCTAGCCAGAAGAGTCCTTGCAAGTTGCAAAGACAAAATCATCAGTTTTAGAATTTTCTTCTTTCTTTCTTTATATGGGCAAGGAGATAAAAAGTCAATCATCTTAACTGCCAATCTACCCTTTAAAAGCCAACCCCAAATTGCTGGGACACAAGCTAAGAAGATGATGAGACAACTAAAGGCCTGTTTGGATTGGTGGAATCCAAGATGTAGGTTTAGAAAGGAAATCACCAGATCTGAGGAAAAGTGTGGGTAGCGTCATCAGTGGAAAAGAATCCTACAAAAGGTGGTTTGTTTTACTCTTGGTGATTTCCAGGGGAAAATACAAGGGCCAGTGGTTAAAAAGTGAAATATGAGGATTCACAAGTTTCAAAATGGAAAAGGAAAACACCTTTTTTGTGGGAGAAATGGAAACAATACCTTATTGTCACAATAGGTGGGAAATGTCACGTCAATGGAAAATATCTTTTCCACGGTCACTTTTTGAATTCCACCAATTGAAACAGGGCCTAAAGGTTATGTTCTTAACATTTTTGCAAATGCATCAAAAGAAGCTGTTTCCGAAGACTGATTTAAAAAATCATATGATATGACTCAATATCGTCCAAGTCGTATCAGTTTCGGTCTGAAACAAAACAAGTAGCCACACCCGTACGGGAATGAAATGGGACCAAGTCGGGCGAGTCACACCATTTTTGGTCCCCAGGCAAGTCACATTCAAAATGACTACTTAAATCCATGCCAAAGACAAGTTATTCTAATACCAACTTGTGAGTCAAATCTACCAGAGTGAAGTACACGAACTAGTGCAAACACACCACGTCTGTATACGCATGGAACAAAACATTGAAATATCATTAGAAATATGGACTGAGCCTATAGTTTAGGAGAGAAGAAACACATGCATTGGAATCTAGAGTAGCATAGATATCTCCAGTTTCTTTTATCCTAGACACATTGCGAATACAACTCATAAATCTCTATATCCTGGTTCACATGATTGCATGAGGATATGGTCTTACCTAATCACTCTCTGATCTTCTCCCACCAACTGTATAGGTGTAGTCAGTGAAGAGCAAACCGTGGTGGCAACTCCATTCAATACCTTGAGTCTCCAAAAAAATTTGTGGCTCCTCAAAGAGTCATCCCTATTAGAAAGAAGAGAGAAATCGGGAGTTTCAATCACAAATCAATACTGCAATTAAATAAACAATATTTACCATACTTAGCATATCCCACCTCATGATTATTAAAATGGATTTAAGACTTGCCGAGTAGGACCAACTCGCCTGGCCTTGAGTCAAGGCACAGCTTGGCCAACTTGGGCATTGAATCAACCCGAGCTGCTCAAGTCAGGGTATACTCTTGGTGTCAAATTGGACTGGGTTTATATTGAGTCCACGCAAGTTGCACTGGACTCGGCCGCCTTTTTTTTTTCCCGGAAAGGTAGACACGCCCAAGTCTTAAAACCATGATTTTTAGTGACACAAGGGCCTGTTTGGTGTTTGGAAACGACGGGAAGTATTGGATTAAGTGAGGATTAGGTGGTATGGAATTGCATTTGGTCCCATGCAAATTCCATCCGGCGTTTGGAAACGACAGGAAGTATTGAATTAATCCCGGTTTCATTTCATCCAGTGCCAATAGTAGGATTTCTGGTGGATTTCGAAATCCACTACATCTATGGGCCTCACATTGATGCATGTGTTTTATCCACGCCATCCATCCAAATGTGCCCTTTACACATGACACTCGAGTTGCACATGTGTATAGGTGACTGGCATCAGTTGTGAAATCTGGTCTGTTGATTATAATTCCATGGTTCACAAAACGCAGGCTTCACTTAATACAGTGTATTTCCCAAAGGAAACATTTGATCCCAAACTTGCGATTGGACAGTCAAAATACCATGGTATTTCCAAACATGTAATCATTGTGCAATAATGGTGTTAATTCCATTTAATGCAATTCCATACCATTTAATCCCATGTTCCAAACAGGCCCTAAGGGTACAGCTCAGCTAGACGCAATTCGTGATTAGTGATGGCAACTCAAAATTTGGACAGAGTTGATTGAGCAGGCCACATTTTACCACCAAACAAATACAAATGATATTTGCTAGATAATCAACATGATCTGATCAACATCAGCTCCAAACGAACCAGTCGATCTGCAAAACGGGGTACCATCTTACCAATGTTCATCCACAACACCAATCAACTGGAAACACTAATCTGTCGAAAATTACAGAATTAACCCTATGAAATAACTATTGATCTTTGTTCAAAACCTGCCATTGATCTATCATAAAGAAAATTCCATTAATGTAGCAGAATCATACGCCAATAGGTTTTTTGAATAAGATCTTTCAAAATATTTTATCAATTTCTTAAAATCTATTACTACTATAGAACTCACGCGGGTACTCCCAGTTGAAATTCCAATGCCTGTTCTATTGACACACAGCTACATCGCTTATCGCTGCAAATAGTGGCAAAGCACAACGAAATAATTTCACGACCGCTGTTACATAATGTTGATTGCATCAGTATATCCTCTAACAGTTAGCCAGTTACAATATCAAAAGTTGATCACTATAACAAATGTCAATCCTCATCACCATAATACAACTAGTATTAAGTGCCAAAGATTCTAGATTGAGGAGCCTACAGAGTGGGTAGTAGAATTATAATGGTTCCTCACAAGGTAATCCCTATCGTAGTGGGATCATTGGCAAGCTGAAGAATGAAGACAGGCGGTCCTGCTAGCGTGAATGACGACTGAAGTGGAGGCCTTGACCCTAAGGGTTGCGAATGTCATTGGTACACGCTTTGGTCTTGTTAGTTGAAAGGAAATCCACTACTGTGATGAGTTGTGTGGTAGTCATGACCCAATAGACGAGATTTGTTTTCAATGAAATCCATCTTCTCTGCGCAGGGATAAACTCCCCTCTTTGGTTGCCACTTAAAAAATGATTTCATCTCATTTTTGTTACAATAATTATGTACCAGAGATTTTGATTTATAGAAGTTACAAGTTATCATGTAGTCGACCCCAATTAATTGGGATAAGGCTTAGATGGTGATGGTGATGGTGATAAGTTATGAGTTATCGAGATTATTTTTAGTCCTTACTAAAATCTCCAATACATAATTACCATTAACTAACATGATATGATTTATTTATTTATTTATTTATTTTTGGAGAGATGAAAAAAACTTCATTGAGGCTGTAACCAAGAAACAGAAAAACCAACAAAAGAGAAACAAACAAGATAAGAAAACTATACAAACCCCACCCAAACCTAGCCCACAAAAAGGCCTGAGGCCACCCAGAAAGTAAAACAAGACCCGCCCCAAAACTCTACAACAGCCTTAATGAAACCCGCTCATCAATACAAAGACAACTCGACTAAGAACCCCCAAGGTGGGATGCTTCTCATTTCTGAAGGTCGGATTATTTCTTTCGAACCAGACCGACCATAAAAATGCAAGCAGCACCATCCTCCACCTATGGGACCCCAATGAACCCCCTTTATCCCCATGCCAGGCTCCGAATATGGCCTCTATCAATCCCGACATTACCCAGCTAATGTTAGCCTTGCTGAAAATACCAGACCAAACAATACCGGCGAAAGCACAGTGAATAAACAGATGCTCCACCGTCTCTTCCACATCTAAATAAAGAATACAAACATTTAGCAACACCATATCTCTTTTGCAGAGATTGTCTATAGTCAGAATCTTGTTCCTCCCAACCAGCCAGGCATAAGCTACTTTAGGAGGAGCTCCGTAGTAGGACCAACAGAAAGTTGGATGTGAAGAGGCCCCAAGCTGCTCTCTCTAAGATAATTGCCGATAAAACAACGTCATTGAGAACTTGCTGGACTTTTCGAACCTCCAAGCCATAGATTCTCCCACATCTTGAGCTATCTCCTCACCTTGCAAATGAGATAACAAACTCACAAAACCATCAAATTCTGAGTCAGTCTGATTCCTACAACACGGGGTTGTCCAAACCCCCTGAACAGACACATAGCTGGCCATTGAGATATTACCCGAAGGATTAAATTAGCAAGGTTCCGAAAAGAGGTCTGAAGCGGGGCATCCACACACCAAACACCGTCCCAGAATCTTACTTTAGATCCATCCCTCACCTGAAAACTGCACCCTCCACCACCGAAGGGGCCACTCTTGCTACACCTTTCCACCTGTCCAACCCGACCGAGCCCGCTTGGGTTGGGCTTGGGTTGAGAATTCCCAACCCGAGGTTGGGTTGGGATGGGTTAGGGTTGAGGTATAGGAAACTTGGGTTGGGCTAGCGTTGAACACCAACCCGCCCGACTTTCGACCCTACCAAAGGTGCTTCGGGGGTTTCCCCAAGCAAAGGGGAAGGCCCAAATATGAAGAAGGGAAGGATCCGATGCGGCATTCAAAAATCTCAGCCAGACCTAGAAGGGTGTCCTGGGGAGTATGAATACCCAAGATTTCTAATTTAGATAAATTTACTTTTAAGCTTGATACGATCTCAAACCAACCCACAGTCAACCTTAAGTTTGCCACCATGGAGGCCTTAGCCTCACAGAACAGAATAGTATCAGCAACAAGCTGCAAATGAGTAATTAGTTGTGGAGAATTATTAACCGAGAAGCATGTAAAAAGACCGACCACTTGACCTCTGCAAAGTAATATGCTCAAAGCTTCCAAAATGATCACAAAAAGAAAAGAGGATACCCCTAACGAAGACCTCAGGAAGATTTGCAGAAGACAAATGGGGAACCATTCAGCATAATAAAAAACTAGGCCGACGAAATACAACATTAATCTAATTTCTCCAAGCAACCCCAAGACCCATTCTTTCAAGTAGTTCAAAAATGACCAATTGACATGATCGTACTCTTTCTCCATATCAAGTTTGCACATAATACCATTCGACCCAGCTTTGAAACAGGAGTCAACGCACTCGTGGGCAATCAGAGCACTATTCAGGATTTGATGACCTGAGATAAAAGTGCTTTGGAAATGGGAGATAACCTTGGATAGCACTCCTCGTAACCTTTGACTGAGAATCTTCAATAAGATCTTGTAAGGACTACCAACCAGACTAATGGGTCCGAAGTTCTTTAACTCCACTGCGCCATGCAATTTCGGAATAAGGGCCAAGAATGTACAGCCTAATTCCGGGGTTAAGTTAGCCGAGGCAGCAAAGTCCTCAACAAAAGCCAACAAATCCTTACTGATTAAATCCCCAAAAGACTGGAAAAAAGTGATCAGGAACCTATCAGGTCCCTGTGCCTTGTCCCTACCCGAAGCGACCGGGAACTCATTTTTTAGTCATAACCAAACAAGGCCTTAGTTTGCTTATATGGCAGAGGGGGGAATGAAATGACTGATATGTTAGCCAGAGAGGGGTTCAATAGGCCATTTTAATTTTTGGGAATTCACTACATTTTTCATGATGATTTGATTTTTTTAAAAGGATTCATGATGTTTTAATTCTCCCTTTCTTCAGGAGAAAAAAAAAAATTATTATTATTTTTTTTAATAAAAAAATCTTGGTAGTTCTCAAAAAAGGGAGCAAAAAGAACAAGAGAGAAAAAAGGGTACGGTCCTGGTCTTTATGCACAATCCACCTTAAAAGGACTTGGGTTGCCACTCGATGCTCTGTTTTAATTGGAACACGCAGCTCTGACACCTATTGAGCTTTCAAACTAATCATTCTCATGTGTAGAAAGTAAGTTTTAATTCCTCACAGGGTCTTCAAGAGATGCTACTGAACCAATTGTTCAAGTTTCTTGGTTTTTTTGGTTCCATCATGAAAGAGCAAATTGTGTGGCGATCGTCTTGCTAGTTGAAACGTTTGGAAGTAACCCCTCTGCACAGTCATGGGCATGGATTGACAACTCGTTTGAGTTGACTCTCAGACTCCACCAAGTCCAACCCTGTTTCAGACCATGAATCAGTAGTGCAAATAGGCTTGAATCGGGCGAGTCGTAATTAGACTCGGGATCAAACAAGTCGCCGAGTAAAAAAGCCATTTTCGTGGGCATATATCACCATGTGGTCCTCCCTTTTAGTGTATCACTTTCATTTCATTTAATGAACCGCTTCTTGATAAAATCTTCAAAACATCAAATGCCAATAAAAGCAATTCTAATATGCATCCACACTTTCTAACACGGCATTAGAGCACTTGAGTCACTACTTGAAATATGAATTATAATTTGCGAATGGGAATGTTTTCTCAATTATTTTAGATAACATTAGCAGGTTGATTTTCTCATCATACAATAGTAGTTTCACTACCTAACTGTTTGGAAGATGGGAATAGTTGATCCATGTCTAGATTGCTTTGATAAAAACAAGAAATGACCGTTCGGTAGTGCTGGTTGTTTGGATTGCAATTTCTTCTTCTTCTTAAGTTCTAGTTGCAATAATTCAATTCAATAAAGTGGACATGACAAAAGTGGGACTAATCCTACTCTCTACACCAGGACTAACAACCAATAGAAATGATTCATGTCATTTTGGGATAAACTTGAAAATCATGGAATAGCAATCAGGGCAGGTCATCAATATAAATTAAAATGATCCACTGCCATTTTGATCATTGCCTTTGCTTTCAATTGAATTATCACAATTCATCTCAAGTGAGAATCCAAGCAAACCCTTAAACGAGGACTATGGTGATATGGCATCAAAGAAAGCACAAAGGAGCATCAATCGCTTAGCTTGATATTCATGTACTCAAATCAATATGGCATCATTTAGAGCATGGAAATACACATTACAAAGGAAACATATAAACATTTCAAAACTCAAAATGAAAATTTGGGATCATGGTACTTGAATCAAGAGGACATTTCAAGAGAAATGCAAATAAATCACCCACAATGACAGATTTGAGAGGAGGCGTGCATGCCAATGTGGCACATGTGCGGGCCGTACATCAGTTGGGCCCCACTGAGAACATCTCGTGGCTCAAAGATCAGGCTGGTCTACTCAACAGGTAAAACCACTCCACCTGATGAATGGGCCAAATCTCACACATTTGCTACAAATCTCCTCTTCAATCTGCCTTCTTGCAGAATCTCCCAACTCCTTAGCAATTTGTAAGGTTTCTAACCTCAAGATGAATCCTTGTACGCATTGTATACTTCTTCTGCAACTGCCATCTCCTCATCATCCGTAAGCAAAGCACCATCTAGTTGACCCACATTTGCTTCATTGTTGAACTCCCCAAATGCATTTTCACCGTTAGGCTCGTCTTCAAACAACTTTTCATCCTCCATGTCCGAAAATTCATTAAACATTTCGAGCCTCTTTTTCCGCCCTCTATACCCAACAAGGTTCTGAATCTTCTCCTTCCAAAGCACCAATGGGCATTTCTCAATCAATTCCGAACCTTCATATGCTTCCGTCAAGTACACGCTTAGCCTCTTTCCCCTCTCTGAAACGTAAAAGATGCCAAAATGCTTCAAAAGAAGCCGCATCAGCTTCTGGGGCATCTTGAATTCCTGCCGGAAGTGGGTCAGATGGTCTGTCACCAGCCTTTTCTCAAGCGTAAAGCTCAGCAGCTCGTGCATGACCGCAACTGCCCTCTTGTCAAACTCCCGTGATCCTGGGCTCAAATCACATGGATCAGCATACGGTGATAGATATGGCCGTTTTTGAAAATGCTCAATCTGTCCGCCGTATCTAAAGATCTTCTTGTAGTTTGCTGGGAACTTCAATGGGAAAGGAAGGCAAAGCAGCCCTGGTGGGGGGCGATCAGATTCCGGTCCCGCTGCTAACTTCTTCTCCAACTCTGTCACTGCCCAAGCTGGGTTCCACGACACAAGTTCCAAGTACTCAACATCGTCGATTTTGACTGCCTTGAAGAGTTCCGGAAACATGTGAATCCACTGATTCCGGAAATCATAAGGCAGACCCAAGTCACGCCTGAAGTGGGCAATCTTGTCAACTTGGAGCCGTTTATCGACTGACATCATCAAGAACCTCGTGACATACTGGGCCAATTGTGGGCTGTGCTCTTCCTTGAGTCGCTCCTCCTCTGCCACAAGGTCCTCACCCTGCTGCGTCAGCCCACACCATATCACGCCCTTCTGGTCCTTGTACAATTCGAATAGCTTCGGGGACTTGCGGATGAAATCCGAGACCTTGTGCGGCTTCTGCAGGTTGATCTGCTGCCGGTACCGTTCCAATTCTCTCAGACGCATGATCTGCTCGGGTTCTTTCTTTAGAAGCTCTATCACAAACAACACCTTGGATGCTATCTTCCACTTCTCGGTCACTATCTCGAGATCATGGATCCGCTTCTTCTTGCTTCTGTCTTGGACCCGCTTGCTTGTAGTCATCAATCGCTTTTGCAAGTCTGAGAAAATCCATCCAGAAGCCGTCCGATTGTCTACGGGTGACAGAGACGGTCTTACATATGAAAATTCAGCAAAATCGATACTAATTCTGTTGAGTTTGTGCCTAACCAACTGGGTGATCGTCATCGAGAGCTGTCTGATCATGCAGATTGACATTACTTAGGGGCCGTTTGATGCCTGTAACTCGTGTAAAATGCAAGAAAGTTACGGGTGACTTTCTTAGGGCCTGTTTGGATGCCTGTAAATTCTTTTAAGTTTAAGTCACTTACCGGTGAAGGTTACTTACAGGTAACCTGTTTGGATGTAAGTTGTAAGTCACTTACAGGTAAGTTTTTCTGTTTGGATAGCCTGTAAGTTACTTACAGGTAGAAAGCTGTATATTCACACCGAGCAGAGTTTAGATTGAGGAATCATTCTAAAATATTATAATCATATAAAAAAAAACATAGGATCAAATATGTTATTTTGTTAAGCCCATCAAGATGAATATTTGAGATAATTATTAAGCTAAACCAATCATCAAGTGGGCTATAAAAGTGGGCCCACGAATTCAAAATATATATAATATGGAATAATAACTCAACTTAAGCATTGAGAATAAACTTAAAAATATTAATAGAAAATCTAATAATTAAATTACATTACCAATGTCTTCTTTAACTATAGAAATTACATTTAAATTTTTTTACTAGGGAATCATCCTCTCCAACCATTCATTCCTTTGAATAGGACTTACATGATCTAGGAATGTAGAAGCAAAATGTGGTCTTTCCGCAAGGAATGTGTAGGCCCTATACATCATGTCAGAATCAATGGTTGTCATATTCTCCAACTCATCCCATAGTCTTCTTGCTGTTTTAGTTTTGAATGAAACATATTCATCCATTGTTTCCTGCATGCGTTCAAACTTTTCAATAACAGTTGATGCAATAGAGGCATTCTTCTTCTTCTTTAATGGACTTGGAGCAGAGTTTCTCACATCTCTTTGACCGCTTCCTTTGCCATATTGATATTGACATTGTGTTCCGTCGGAATATACATCATCGGGTGGTGCAAATGGTGTATATGATCCAGAGGGGTATGAGGACAATGGGATGTCATCCA
The DNA here is from genome assembly GCF_029962835.1 of Magnolia sinica. Classification (NCBI taxonomy): domain Eukaryota; kingdom Viridiplantae; phylum Streptophyta; class Magnoliopsida; order Magnoliales; family Magnoliaceae; genus Magnolia; species Magnolia sinica. The sequence continues at coordinate 96,507,261 of NC_080578.1, forward strand.
TGTAATGAGATGAATAGAGGACTTCTTCCTTAAGATCGGATGTAGTTCGTGCTGCGTTCCCGGTAGCAGAATCGTCCCCACATATAATATCAAACTGAGCTAGCAGTGGGAATGGCTTGTTTCTGATATGAATAGCTTCAGGTTTTGCCTATAAAACAAATGAAATTTAGTTAGTTTTCACTGTATATGAATGACTTCAAGTTTTGAATGAACTTCACCTTGATGAATTCATCCCAAACGTCTGGTTCAGCGGTAACACATTTTCTTTCTTCATCCCAACCGAAGCCACTTTTGTTAAGTGCAAGCTTTGCCAAGTTATATTTCTTTTTAAGTGCAAGATTGTTGTTGCTCTGCCAACAATGGTTGCTAGCTGTCGAGGTGAGTGAATGCGATTTGCATTTGTTGTTGCACTCGGTAGCAATAGACATTTGGATATTTAGAATGATCCCTTGTCTAAACAGTTAAATGTTTTCTTGGACCAATCTATTTAAGAAATAAGATATATTCTGTTACATTTAAGAACAATTACAGACTTGATGCTTTATGATTAAATGTGTTTCATTGCCTTCAATTATTCATAAAGACAGGGAGATTGATGAGTTTATTTTCAATAGAATTAGAGTTGGTTGGAGGAAGTGGATATCTGCCTCTAGGTTGTTGCGATCTCTGCATTGCTGCATCTTTTGATATGTAAGAGAATTTATAATGCAACTATATGTATGGCTTTGCTGATAGAGCTAAAGAAAATAGCAGATAGCCATCAGCAAAAGCAGTAATTTGTCCAAAACCCAGATACCAAATAGCAAATTCAGTAATGTGAAACTATGATCTACAAAAACCAAAAAAACAGAAGCCCTTTTTTTTTAATTCATCACTGCAATGGGAAAGAGGAAAAGAGGCTGAAACAAACAAGTTAAGTGCAAATGCAATGGGAAGAAAACAAGAAATGCCCATGAAAAGGAACTGTAGTTTCTCCAACATCCAGAAACCAAATGCATTGATGTACGGAAAATAACAAATCCCCATTAGCAAAAAACCATGATTTATACAAAGAATCGTTAATCAATGATGGCCCAAATTAACAGAGTTTCCACATGCCAACAGTTCACATGAGTGCAGCACAGTTATCAGTGATGGACAATGGACACAAAAGTCGCTCCTAACAATCCAAGCCATCCAATTTTTGGACTTCTTCCAGTTTGCATATTGACTGACTGCAGGATCTATTTTCATTTTACCTTGTCCATTCACAGGCCAGTTACCACAAGGCTAACATCATCCGTGGGGTGTGTTTCATCTTGACTAAAGAGAATGGTCATCGTTCAATTCACTTGTGCATCCAAAAGCAACTTTCTATTTTTTTTTGTGAAATGTTGCTCTTGATGCTCAAGCTCACTTACCCTTTCCTGATATTTATCTTTTCACTTTTTTTTTCCAGCTCTATACTGCAGGAAAATCTGGATTCACATGTTAAAAGATGCCCACTGCTGAAACAAGTACAAGCCTTGCAAATGCAACCTTTCTACCAGAAGGGCGTCAATGGTGGCAAAGATGAGGATTGTTTTACATCATATGCTGGTACAGAGACAAGTAATTCCAAAGAAGTCAAAGATCCCATATCTTCAAAGTCCTCCCAAGCAAAGATTTCAAGCATCAAACCATGTTCAGAATCTTTGGACATCAGTTCATACATGAAGAGGGGCGCAATATATAAAATGAGTATACCAGAATTTTAAAGGGTATGACCTTGCTGGATGGTCAGTTCAGACATGAAGAGTTTGCATTTCAAGCAAGGTTCCCAAATCAACGAGCAATATGTCAATTAATGTATAATTTGGATGCATCCCAAGTAAAAAAATTAATCCAACATCAATGCTGATCTGGATAGACATTGAAACAGGTTTTTTTAAGGACACTTCAGAAGGCCATCAGAAAAAATAAAATAAAAAATGAAAGTCAAATTGGTGACCCAAAATCAACATCCTGGATGAAGATTTAGAGGAGTCCATCCCACCTGCCACTTAGAACACTTAAACAGGCCCTAAATTTGTACGCAAATGCATTTACTGCTTACAAATACAAATACTGCAGTTGTCAGACCAAAACAAAAAACAAAAAGAAAAAAAGGAAAAGAAAAAGATGAGAAAAGAAAAAAAGAAAAAGAAAAGAAAAGGCTCCAAAATTAAGAAATAGCCTGTTAGTACCATTAATGAAATTATGAAACAAATTATGAAATTCCCAGTATGTAACAATTGACTATGAAACCAAATTAGGACTGGTTTCATGAGATGTAAGCAAAAATATTCAAAATGCACCATTGATGTTTAGGACCACTTTCAATGCAATCCCAAATTAGGACTAGTTTATACAATCCGTCCATCTATTTCTTCGTCTAAAATTAAGTATTAAAATGGATGGACAGTGTGGATCAAATACATATATCATGGTGGGTCCACAAAGTTTACACATTACTCAGCACATGATTCCTTCCGCATAATACTCAGCGGTGCACCATTTGGCAAGAGTTCTTTTGAGAACTTTTTGAGAACTCATAATACGTGAGTTGAGTCCAAAATCCGATTGGTCCACGTTATGCAGAACCCCACGAAACCCCCATTAGCCAACTTATACTTTGATCTAATATATTGATTGGCCATGAAAAAAGAAAACATTTTCCTACCTTGATTTGCATCTCTCTTTTCTATGGCCCACCAGAGTTTTAAATCAGGGCACAAATTGGTCCCTAAACGTTTTCATGGGATGCTGCATCACATGGTCCGTTCGGATTAGAGGCCCATAATAGGTGTGAAAAAATGCGCACGTGCGCAGGTGTGCCAGCGTTATATATTAACGTCAAACCACTCCCGTTTCAAAGGAGAAAAAACAGGGTGGATGAAACCCAACCGTTTCGAGAGGAGAAAAGACGGAAGGCACCACGCAGCGATTGCAGAGACGGAGAGAGATTGCAGAGAGGGAGGGGGAGAGAGATTGCAGAGAGAGAGAGAGAGAGAGCTTGGGATGGAGAGACGAAACCTGCAATCCTCTTTTTATAGAATCTTATCAATGGTGGTTGTTGGTGTGGTAAATGGCAGTCGTTGGTGCGGTAATAATGAAGCTTTGCTGCGGTAATAGTGTTGTAGGATGTGGATTGGCTGAACTGCTGCAAGGCTTGCTGGAGTTCCTTCAATGGCTGCTGCTTCCTCTTCATTGGCTGGAGCTTCATGGCTATAATGGTGGTTGGTGGGTTTGTGCGTTTCTCCCTCTTCCCCTCTTTTTAAAAATATGACCGTTGAGCCTGTAAGTGACTTACAGGGAAGTGACTTCCCACCCCCCTCGCCCTGCAGTTTTTTGGTAGATTTGCCTGTAAGTGACTTACAGGTTGTAAGTTACTTACAGGCGATTTTTCTCCCCCAAACACCACCTGTAAGTGACTTCCCACTTACCCAACTTACAGGCATCCAAACAGGCCCTTACAGTTTGTGTTTGGGGGAGAAATGTTACATGTAACAAAGTCTCAACCTGTAACTTTCTATCAGGTAAGATTGCAAGAAATGTAATAGAGGAATTAGGTGTATTTCAAGTCGCAGGTTACTTTGTTACAGACAACGGCTAGCCATTTCGAATTTGGGAGAGGGTGGTGGAAACGCAGCTGCATTGAAAGTGCACCTACCTGCTCTGACCCAACGTCTCCTTCTCCCTCTCTCAGCGTCTCCTTCTCTCTCTCTCTCTCTCTCTCTCTCTCTCTCTCTCAGCGTCTCCTCTCCTCTCTCTCTCAGCTTCCCTCTCTCTCTGCTCTGGCAAGGGAAGCCCTGACCCGTAGTTTTTCTTTTGTATTTTTTCCTCTCCTTTTTTTTTCTTTTGCGTTAGTGCGGAACGGGGCTGTTTAGCAGGGCAACTGTGGGGCCCACAGTGATGTACTTTCCTTAAATCCACGCCTTCCATCCGTATTGAAAGCTCATTTTAGGATGTGATCCAAAAAATGAAACTGATCCAAATCTCAAGTGGACCACACCACAAGAAAATATTTTTAACTAAATTCCAACTATTAAAAACGTCATGGATACACTAAAATATTTACTTTCCATCCAATGGAAGCGGTTTGCCTTGCGAGTAACTCACTAGCCTAGCAAACTCTACGAAGTCCACCATGATTCATGTATTTTATCCGCTCCGTCCATCCATTTTCCCTGATAATTCTAGGGCTTGAGCCCAAAAAAGAAGCATATATAATTTTCAAATGGACCACACCACAGGAAACAGTTGACTAGAACTTCTGCCATTGAAAATTTCTTAGGGCCAAAGAAGTTTTGGATCAAGCTTATATTTTTGTTTTCTGACATATAAACATTACTGTGGGGCCTATAAAGGTTTCATAGGTGGAAATCATTATCCTAACTGTCAATTGTATATGCTTGAATTTTGGGCTTAACCCCTTAAATTAGATAAAAACGGATGGATGGCGTGGATAGACCATATATGTTTAAGGTGGACCTAATTGAGTTTACTCAGTATGATAAGAGTGCCCCGAGTAGCTCAGTACGCAATCCGATTTCCCATCCAGCATATTGACAAGGAAATCGGATCTCTTATCGTATTAAGTAAACTCAATTGGGCCCATAGTGAATGTATATGATTTATCCATGTCGTTCATCCATTTTTTTCAACTTATTTAAAGGGTTGAGACCAACATTGAAGCAAATCCAAAGCTCAAGTGGATCATACCACATGAAACAGTGAGAGTAATGATTTCCACCATTGAAACTTTGCTAGGCCCCACAATTATGTTTATTTGTCATCCAACATGTTCATAAGATCATACAAACATGGATTAAGGGAAAAATCAAATATAAGCTTGATCCAAAACTTCTATGGCCCCCAAGAATTTTTCGACGGTAGAAGTTCAATTCACATTGTTTCCTTTGGTGTGGTTCATTTGACATTTGGATATTCATCATTTTTAGGATCAAGACTTAAAATTATATAGTAAAATAGATGGACGGATTGGATACAATACACAAATCATGGTGAGCCTTAAAGAGTTTACTTAGCACGCAATCTGCTTCCATTGATAAGGTAACAAAGACTTGGATGAAGATACCAAACAAATATCATCTTGATCCAAAAACTTTTTCTTATTTTTTGTATCATGTTCTGAAATGAGCTTTCAACATGGATGAATGATGTAGATGTGAGAAAAATACATCACAATAGGCTCCATAATTTGGGATCCCACACATCTCGTGTACATCCTGGATTTTCACTGTTTTGGATTTCTAAAAAATCCTTAAATTTTTTTTATTAATTAACTTATGATATCACTTAATGACCATTAACACTCAATGTTAGTTTATACAGGGTGGTACCGATAAAGAACCGCACAAGTCCGTTTAATCAATCGTAGGAAGCCAACGAATCTGCTTGATCATTTGAACATCAAGTTTAGCCCCATGATTCACTCACATTGGACTTAAAAATCTAACCGACTCATCACAAACTAATCAAGACAATCATAACTAAATTAAAGATCTAACCGAAGCTGAGTCAGATAAGACCCGGATCTTAACTAATAGACCAAATCAACTTCATTACTCTTTTAGCCTAAAATCGACGGTTTAGAGTAATCATGACCAAATCTCCACTTTCACTAGTTATAAATAGGCCACATTATGAACATAGTTAATCCAACCCTAATCATTGCCCACGAGAAATCTCACTACCAAATTCATTCTAAAAATGCCCTGATTTTCCAAACAAGCTCTAGACCGCTCGTTGGTGGGCCACTAGTTCCAAAACTATATAATAATGTCCATCTTACTGGGCTTGACGTCCATCGCGAGAGTCGGACCTGGATACTATCCAGAATCGCTCAACTTAAGTCAAAGGACAAGTGCATGAGAAGTGCAAATACCCTGAAGGAAGAAGCTAAAACTTAAGTGAATTGGGTCGTTCACTCTTATTCAAAGTTGAGGATTTCGGACCATCGGTTTACGACCAAACTTTACCCGTGGAGTAAGGATATTTCCCAGCTCATATCCGTATAGTTGTAGCCCCGATCGACTATCGGTGACCGTTGAACAGACTTCTAATCATATCTGTTGATTGACGCATCCAAATGGCGGGCCGATCGTATCCATACATAGATCATCATTAGGGCTAACTATCCTACGGTGTATATCGACTTGTACACCCCATAGTGGGCCCTAGAAGCTAGAAAAATCACCCATAGGGTTAGTATAGTAAAAACCCAACACTTGGGGCCATTGGCACCAAATCTGTCATTATAAAAGGGCCTCATTTGGGGCACCCCTCTTCCCATACGATTTTCCATTTTCAAAGGGGAGAAAGAGAGAAAGAGGGTGAGAGTAAAGAGAGAAGAGAGAGAGCTAGGGAGAGTGAAGAAAGAGAGTGAAGGTGAGAGTAAGGGTGAACCATAGATCGAGGTGGGTCCAAGGGAACCCAATCTTGCAACTCCCTATCCCTTCTCCAAAGAAAAACCCTACACCACAACCAGAAAAATCGCTCCGTTGATCGTCTAGGTAAATCCCTCATTCATTTTTTTTGAAACCCATATGTTAAGAAGGGATTGACATGGATTTCTAACATGAAAGTGCTTACTTTGGGGATTCCGGCCGATCAACCTCAAAGCCCTCATTCCTAGGTCATTTTCCAAGTCTTTAACGATCTATAGGTGCGGACTATTGCTCTTAGGTGACCTAGCATCAATTTCAATATGAATCTAATGATTTTGTTTGTTGGATAATGTATTTGGGTAATCTAACAAAACCTAGGCAAGACCTTACACTTTAGACCCCCAAATTAATGTGGAATGATGATGGAATGCTTATTGTTTCTCAAACATGATTGGGTATGTTAATGATGATTGCTTGTAAATTCCTTACTCAGTTCATGTATAATGTTTTCCCCATAACATGTTTAATGCACTAACCCTTGTGTATATTTTGGTATTAGGAGATATATGAAATGCTTGCCTTCCACACTAACCCACACAACACTTGCACCTTTATTTCATGACATTGTTAGCATTTGCTTTGTAAAAATCTGGATTCTATGATGGGAAGTATAAATGCATGTTATTACCTATGCTAGTTGATAACTCATGTTAGTCAGCATGTTATACATTACCACCAAACCCTTGGGTTGGTCAGGAATACGAGGAGAGTGAAGGAGGTCCCGTTGGTAGGACTATCCTGAGGTTAAACCCATGAATTTGGGCGGGTGTGCGTGGGCGACAGTAGTTAGACTACATGGGTCGCTTGTACTCGATGTCTTCTGTCATGTGTTTGCCTGAACTCATGCGATCTAGCCTATTTACTGACCAACCTTGATTGTTACCCCTGTTTGCTCATATATGTATGAACCCGGAACACCCTATAACCGTTGTAACCCATCAATAACCAGATTAAAATTGATCCACCGCCTCGTGAGCCGGGTATGGTGGAATGGGACACTATGTCCGAGCTATCGGCCTACGCTGAGGTGACGCGCTTCCCCGTAGTGATCGCGAGCGATCCTAGTTCTCAGCACTCCCCATGTGCTTGAAGTCGGGGATGGAGAACCTGATGGGATCAATGATCGCGATACCCTAGCCTCGCGTATTGAGGGGCCTTGACATCGCAACCAGTTGAGGGCATTAATACGTAGGGTGTATCAGTTTCCCCAACCTGCTGGATGAATGGAATTAACTAAGAACTTAACTAGTATTATCATTGCATCGCACTAGATAGGTTGGTGACTCGACAGTCGAGGTCGCTCTGAGAGAGTGTTGGTCATACGCGATTGTTAGATGGAATCGCTTGAGGGAGTGTTGTAGCGAGGGCATGCATCATATCATCTATCATGCATATGCATTAATAAGATTAGTTAGGTATTTATGGACGATTGATTTTCATTAAGTTCATAATGTAATTGATGCTTGTTACAACTTAAGATTAATAGCACCCACTGAGTTGATCACTCACTCCCACTCTGGGACGGTGTTTTAAAACACCAACTAGACTCGCCCGTAGATGTAGGTGATGCCAAATATGAGGAGCTCGGCGACACGAGCCTCGAGGAGGAGGGCGAGTTCTCCTACTTTCAGATGACGAGCGGGTCTTCGTGGGCTCAGTAGATGAGACGTTGGATCGCTGAGTAGCAGGCTCAACTTTATTCTTTTAGACATACTATTCTTTTGTGATTTTGTTGGGTACCCATTTATATTTTTGGTCTTGTGTATATACATATCTGACCTCTTTTCATTTCAGTAAACGTATTGTGGATGTGATTTATGTTCCAAGTAATTCCAGGCTATGTATTTAAACTTGAGTAAACGCATATTAATGAAAATCGGTTATAAGTAATACTCGGGAACTTGGAAGTCGAGTGTATGCACGACCCTCGATTTCCAGGGTGTTATAAGATGACTTTTGAATCACCTAAATCGGAGTTGTAACGAAGGAGATATGAATTTTTGAAGATGACCCAAATTCACAAAAAATTCCGGCGGGGGCAGCGCGGGTTGGAGGGGGAGACCGCGTGGCCCCCGCCAATTCCGCGTTGCCCCCCACCGACCCGCGTTGCCCCCACCGAAATTTCCTGTGAATTTGGGTCGTCTTCAAAAATTCATATCTCCTTCGTTACAATTCCGATTTAGGTGATTCAAAAGTCAGATTGAAGCTTGATAAGTCTAGTTTTATATAAAAATAAAGTAAAAATAAAATAAAAATTATAATATAGTTAAAATTAAGATTTTTTTCTACCTGTCCTAAAATTATTAATTTCGAACACCTGTTGCGCATAGAATTTTAATAATTTATTTACATCTCCATATGATATGAAATTTTGTACTATGACTTGAAACCTAATGATAAATCATCATAAAAATTTTAAAAATAATTCAGTTACTAAAAATATAAGAAATGTTACAATAATTAGATACATTTTAGTATCTTACAGAAAGTCGTTAGTTTCGAATAACTTATGCTTTTAAAATTGTTATGATTTTTATGGAATTTGAAATAGATTGAAATTTTGCATGAAAAAGGGTCAACTTAATGATGAATTACCATAACAATTATAAAAATTATCTAGTAATTAAAAGTGATAAATACTTTATGAACAAAAGATGTATTGAAACCGAAAGTTTCTACAACTAAAAGTTGCCAATGAATCAAGTGTATTTTTTTCATATTAGAGTTTTAGTATTTTGTTTCTTTTTAGAAATTACTTCTAATCATGGTAGAAATCGTCTTGTATGATTAAATTAGATTATTTTTAGTATATTTTTCTAATTCAAATAGTTTCTAATACTATTGAATTTCGACTCTTGAATAGGGTTGAGTTTGATTGTTTAATACTTTCTAAGTTCATATTTGATGCAGACTTCTTATGTAATCAAGATTCATACCACATTGAGGAGATGATTTTCTTCCTCTTTTCATTCCCGTATCCTTTCTAGGGTCACCATCTCTTCAAACCTATGAAATATCCTAGAACTTTCAGTTATTTATTCTTTCTCGTTTCACTACTAACCCTCCCAAAACCTCTAAAGGAACCCTCTCCCTCTCCAAATCTCAAACCCATTCTCAAAAACTCATCCAACAACATCCACCTTCAACTCATTTCATTCCGTCTCTCCCAAAAACCCATTTTTGCATCTCCCATCTTCCTTTCCTTCACACTATCCCTTTCTATTCATTTCGCTCCATCATTCCCAAGGGTCATTCCCAAAACCATTTCCAAAACCTATCTCCAAGACCATTCTTAAAACCCATTCTCAAATACGCTCCTAAAACCCACTCCTAAGAACCATTCACAAAACTCATTTCTAAAGGCCATTCCCCAAACCCTTTCCTAAAACTCAATCTCAAGCCCCTTCTCAAAATCTCTTCCTCACATCCAAACCACCTCTAGCTAAGAAAGATGACCTTCCTTGCAACCATTGCCTCATTCTTTTCTATTCTGGTGATCCTTTCCCTCATGGGAAGAAAAGACTGGCTCGCGAGGAGGCGGGTCGAGCCAGGAATCGTCCTGTATAATTAAATCATATTATTTTTAGTATATTTTTATATTCCTAGTAGTTTATAGCATGGTTGGACTACAACTCCTTAGAAGGATTGAATTTTATTACTTAAGATCTTGTAAGTTCATATTCGATGCAGACTTCGCTAAAACATTATGAGTTTCTAAAACTTTTTCTTCATTCCCTTTTTATATCGTTCTTAGCGTCATCGGCCCTCCAAATCTCTGAGATTTGTTAAAACTTTTGTTCTTCCTTTCCTCAAAATCAACAAAACCAAAGCGTGATTCGCTCATAACCCATGCCCATAAGATCAAGATGACAATATACAGAAACATGTTTAGGCCATAGGAAGCCTTCCTAGGATAATCGTTTGATCATAGGCACCGTGAGAGATTTAAATTACTAAGTTAGACAAGAATTAAAATGAGAACTCTCTTGGAGCAAGACTCAAAGGACAACCTTATAAATAAGAGATTTTAACCTTTTAATGATGTGTGATTTTTCCTTAAACATTCAGATTGATCGAACTACAGAATTACGGAAGTATACACCTGCGAAGTATTCGTGGCTTAACCTGATTCTCAATCCCGGGTGAATACCAACGTACTCATTGCTTTGATCGAGCAGAAGACCGGGATCTACCAAGACTAAGAAGGGATACAACAATCTTTCTGCCCTGGTCAGGCAGATGATCAACGTATGGGAACAAAGCCTACAACTGTTTTTCCGTATTAGCCCAATCATAAAGAGTAAAATATATTACCCTTAGGTAAACTTTATCATCAAACACCTAACACGATAATGATGATTTTGACATTTGTTTACAAACCTCAAAGGTGAAAACTTTTAAGGGGGCTAGATCACGATGAGCTAGGCCAGTGTATTTATTATATACCCTAAAATGTATGTAAACCCGAAACCAACAAAAACTTAAACAAATGAAATGATAATATCTTTACTTATTACCCTTAAGAAATTTTGGGGACGAAATTATTTTTAAGGGGGGTAGATTGTAACATCCTAGATTTTCACTGTTTTGGATTTTCAAAAAATCTTTAATTTTTTTTATTAATTAACTTATGATATCACTTAATAACCATTAACACTCAATGTTAGTTTATACAGAGGTGGTACCAATCAAGACCGTACAAGTCCGTTTAATCAATCGTAGGAAGCCAACGAATCCGCCCGATCATTTGTACATCAAGTTTAATCCCATGATTCACTCACATTGGACCAAAAAATTTAACTGACCCATCACAAACTAATCAAGACAATCATAACTAAATTAAAGATCTAACCGAATCTGAGTCAGATAAGGTCCGGATCTTAACTAATAGACCAAATCAACCTCGTTACTCTTTTAGCCTAAAACCGACGGTTTAGATTTATCATGATCAAATCTCCACTTTCACTAGTTATAAATAGGCTACACTATGAACATAGTTAATCTAAACCCTAATCATTGCCCACGAGAAATCTCACTACCAAATTCATTCCAGAAATGCCCCGATTTTCCAAACAAGCTCTACACTGCTCATTGGTAGGCCACTAGTTCAAAAACTATAGAATAATGTCCGTCTTACTGGGCTTAACGTCCATCGCAGGAGTCGGACCTGCATACTATCCAGAACCACTCAACTTGAGCCAAATGACGAGTGCATGAGAAGTACAAATACCCTGAAGGAAAAAGTTGAAACTTAAGTGAATTGGGTCGTCTACTCTTATTCAAAGTTGAGGATTTCGGACCGTCGGTTTACGACCAAACTTTACCCATGGAGTAAGGATATTTTCATGCTCATATCCATGTAGCCGTGGCCCCGATTAACTATCGGTGATCGTTGAACAGACTTCTAATCATATGTGTCGATCGGCGCATCCAAATGGTGGGTCGATCCCTACGATGTATATCGACTTGTACACCCCATAGTGGGCTCTAGAGGCTAAAAAAACCCTCCCATAGGGTTAGTATAGTAAAAACCCAACATTTGGGGCCATTGACACCAGATCTAGCATTATAAAAGGGCCTCATTTGGGGCACCCCTCTTCCCATACGATTTTCCATTTTCAAAGGGGAGAGAGAGAAAGAGGGAGAGAGTAAAGAGAGAAGAGAGAGAGAGCTAGGGAGAGTGAAGAAAGAGAGTGAAGGTGAGAGCAAGGGTGAACCATAGATTGAGGTGGGTCCAAGGGAACCCAATCTTGCAACTCCCTATCCCTTCTCCAAAGAAAAACCCTACACCATAACCAGAAGAATCGCTCCGTTGATCGTCTAGGTAAATCCCTCATCCATTTTTCTTAAAACCCATGTGTTGAGAAGGGATTGACATGAATTTCTAACATATATGCAAGTGCTTTCTTTAGGGATTCCGGCCGATCGACCTCAAAGCTCTCATTCTTAAGTCGTTTTCCAAGTCTTCAACGATCCATAGGTCCAGACTATTGCTCTTCGGTGGCCTAGCACCAATTTCAATATGAATCTAATGATTTTGTTTGTTGGATGATGTATTTGGGTAAGCTAGCAAAACCTAGGCAAGACCTTACACTTTAGATCCCCCAAATTAATGTGGAATGATGATGAAATGCTTGTTGTTTCTCAAACATGATTAGGTATGTCAATGATGATTGCTTGTACATTCCTTGCTCTGTTCATGTATGATGTTTTCCCCATAACATGTTTGATGCACTAACCCTTGTGTATATTTTGGTATTAGGAGATATATAAAATGCTTGCCTTCCACACTAACCCACACAACAATTGCACCTTTATTTCATGATATTATTAGCATTTGCCTTGTAAAAATCTGGATTCTATGATGGGAAGTATGAATGCATGTTATTACCTATGCTAGTTGATAACCCATGTTAGTCGGCATGCTATACATTACCACCAAACCCTTGGGTTGGTCAGGAATACGAGGAGAGTGAAGGTGGTCCCGTTGGTAGGACTATCTTGAGGTTAAACTTATGAATTTGGGCAGGTGGCGTGGGCGACAGTAGTTAGACTACATAGGTCGCTTGTACCCGATGTTGTCTATTACGTGCTTGCCTGAACTCGTGTGGTCTAACTTATTTACTGACCAACCTTGATTGTTACCTATGTTTGCTCATATATGTATGGAACCTGGAATACCTTACAACCGTTGTAGCCCATCGATAACCAGATTGAAACTGATCCACCGCCTCATGAGCCGGGCATGGTGGAATGGGACACTATGTCTGAGCTGTTAGCCTACGTTGATGTGACGCGCTTCCCTGTAGTGACCGCGAGCGATCCTAGTTCTCAGCACTCCCCATGTGCTTGAAGTCGGGGATGAGGAACCCGACGGGATCAAGGATCGCGGTGCCCTGACCTCGGGCATTGAGGGGCCTTGACATCGCAACTAGTTAAGGGCATTGATACGTGGGGTGTATCAGTTTCTCTAACCTGCTGGATGAATGAAATTAACTAAGAACTTGGCTAGCATTATCATTGCATCGCACTAGCTAGGTTGGCGACTCGGTAGTTGAGGTCGCTCTGAGGGAGTGTTGGTCATACGCGATCGTTAGATGGAGTCGCTTGAGGGAGTGTTGTGGCGAGGGTATGCATCATATCATCTATCATGCATATGCATTAATAAGATTAGTTAAGTATTTATGGATGATTGCTTTTCATTAAGTTCATAATGTAATTGATGTCTGTTACAACTTAAGATTAATAGCACCCACTGAGTTGATCACTCACTCCCACTCTGGGACGGTATTTTAAAACACCAACCAGACTCGCCCGTAGATGCAAACGATGCCGAGTATGAGGAGATCGGCGACGCGAGCCTCGAGGAGGAGGGCGAGTTCTCCTACTTTTAGATGACAAGCGGGTCTTCGTCGGTTTAGTAGATAGGACGTTGGATCGCTAAATAGCAGACTCAGCTTTATTCTTTGACATACTATTCTTTTGTGATTTTGTTGGGCAACGCCATGTGCGACCCATTTATATTTTTGGTCCTGTATATATACATATCTGACCTCTTTTCATTTCAGTTAACGTGTTGTGGATGTGATTTATGTTTCAAGTAATTTCAGGCTGCGCATTTAAACCTGAGTAAACGCATATTAATGAAAATCGGTTATAAGTGATACTCGGGAACTCGGGAGTCAAGTGTATGCACGACCCCCGATTTTCAGGGTGTTACACCTCGATGGATCCACTCAAGTTTGACTAGTGATATTAGCCAATAACTATATCACTACTAGTTAGTGCTTGTGGGCCTCACCATGTTGCATGTGTTTTATCCATGTTATTTATCAATTTTTTCATATCATTTTAGGGCTTGATCCTAAAATGAGCAAACATAGGTAGATCTCAATCTTAGGTGTTCATGATTAAAAACCTCTTAGTGCTGACTATAATGTTTATTTGATGTCTTACCTCATGATTAGGACATAAAGACGTGCATGAAGGGAAAAACAAATATTAATTTGATTTTAAACTTGGGTTAGAGGTCGTCAACCTGCATCAACCCGCTAAAGGGCGAGGCCGTGGTGTACTGTTAAATAAACCAAATGTAAGTTAAAAATAAACCAATTATTAAAACTAGAATTGTTTTCACTTATATTACATTGTCTTCTACACACACACACACACACACACACACACACACACACACACACACACACACTTTCAATTGCAAGTTTCGGTGAATGGGTAACTAAATACTTTTTCTCAGTTTTGTTTACAGGAATAACTTGAGACCATTTTGGCTTATAATTTTGAATCAAGGTATTTTGAGAAATGTGGAAATCTTTGATGCAGATGATTGTCAACAAAAAAAAACATGTAAGAATAGTTGTCCATGTTCTTTTCTTTTCTTTTTCTCTCTATACTGTCACATTTATGTGGCATCTCCTATTCTATTTTTCTTATGAACTTTTCTCTGTATTTGTACGACTTGTTCAAAAGCTCCTTTATCAAGAACAATAACTAAGCTCCTACATGTCTTGTTGTGAAACTGCAGTATTATGGCCTGTTTGTATGGGGGTGAATTCTGATTTTATTTTAATTTTTTTTGTTATCCATATGTATTTTTTTGTTATCCATAAGTTGTACCTGTTATACTCATTGTTTCCTATCATGTAATTTTGCAGAATTTTTTATTCCGCATTTGGGGAAGAGAGAGTTTGCGGTCCCAAGCTTAGTATTCAGTAGAGGGTATTGGAGACAACGATCTGTTAGTTGAGTCCGCCCGCAAGTTTTACAAAAGAGAAAAGGTTATATTATACGATAGGCGAGGCCCATTTCTTTTTTGTGGTGCCCACCCGAATCATTGTATAGATTTTTGGCAGATTCAACAAAGGTACAAGTGGTGTCATCCCATCTTTCGTAAAAAAGAAGAAGCAAATCAATCATGACTTCTTTATTTCCCTTGGAAACTTAGGGCGGCACGTAATAAGTTTTTTTCTTTTCTTTTTATTACATAATTTTGTTCATATAGGTCGAATCTGGAATGGATGTGAATTTTGTACGTGTATATAGATTGAATATGGATGGTTTATGATATGGATTAAATGTGGAAAAATGTGGCTTGTTTATGATATGGATTAAATATGGAAGAATATGGATTGTTTATGATATGGATTAAATGTGGATGTGAAAGAATGTGAATTATTTATGATATGGATTAAATTTGGAAGAATGTGATTTTTTCCTTCTTTTACTTCTTTTTTTTTTTTCATATGGGTCGAATGTGGAATGGATGTGAATTTTTTGAATGTGGATTATTTATGTAAATGGGTTGAATGTGTATGGATTTTGCTGGAATTATTATTTATTGGGCTGTGTCGAAGGCATCTGCTGGTGCTACTATTGATGCTACGGTCTTTTAGCTTGGGAACGAGCTTCTGCAGGTGCAGTTTGATTGGCAATTGGCTTTGTTCAAGATTTTAGGCAAGGCCCAGTGATGTGGAAATAGATGATAGGCGAGGGTTGTTTGTTTTGGTTAGTAAGATAACCAACACCAAATCATAATATAATCCACAAACATTACCCAGTTGGGTGGGTGTATCCAAATGGACAACATGAATGTAAGATTTGGATGGGGCTGATTTCCTGGCTGCAGGTTTTCATGAAATGCTGCATTTGATGGTGGGGTTGTGAATGTGTTCTTAACACATTGAGATTTGCCAATAAAGGTAAAATTCAATTCCTTACCTGGAGGGGTTGTCATCATTTAACTGGAAAAGTCTAAAGGTTGGATGGTTATAATCTTCCAAAGAGTAGGAGAGCTTTTCCCATTCATAGTCATAATTGTTTGCATGAGATGTGAACCCACAAGCCCCTCTCTTCATGCAACTCTGCAAGTATGGGATATCCAAGTGGTGCGACAGGTGGGCCCTGCTCTTTAGATGACCTGAACCATGGGACCGGTTGGGTGAACTTTGAATATGGACCATTGGAATTTCTAAAACTGTCTAACTGAGCATGCGAATACAAAAGGAATTCAAGAGCAACAACTAGGGATATCCACGGCACGTTTATCCCCAATAACTAGGGATATCCACCACACGTTTATCCCTAATAACTTCTTTTCTGCATGACTGGATTTACTGTAATTCCTGTTAGAATTGCTTTATTTTAGGTTGGGATGTAATTTTCTTGAAATTGCTGTTTGATCTTCCTTGCATTCTCTAATTTGTAATGAAGATGGTTGAAGTACTCTTTGGATTGATGCCAAATTAAGAAAAAGTAACTGAAAGTAAGAATTCATGGGCCACCTTAAGCATTTTGGCACTGAATCATGGATTTAGAAATTTCTGTTTTTGATTTGGCATGTTTGGCTGGTCTTGTTCTCAAATTCAGCAGGATGTGCTACTTCGTACTAGTGGATACTAGTGGATGAGATAAGAAGTAGACCTTCCTATTCTTATATCTATCGTGATTTTTAGAGGAAACAATTGGAAAATGCTCTCCTATTTGTAATGTTGGTTTTCTTTTCCATGCCAGCATTAGCACTGAAGCTACTAAGCATGCATGGGTGGCATTAGTGGTGATAATGGATCTTGTCAGTGCATGGTGCTGGCTTGTGTGCTTTGAAAGACAATCAGGTTGCTCGTAGCCTGTCACATTGTACAGAGGATCATAAAATTAATTCTACCACTGCCTAGTTACATGACTGGGTTACCAGACACCATAACCTGTGAATGGCTATCAACGATGCTATTTATAGTATCTCTAATTCTCTTAGGGATGAGAGAACAGTTTGATGCTTCTAACAATGAATTTTCCTATGCTTTTTATCTCTGCTCATTGTTGGTGTTTGGGCAAATTTTTGTATTACCTTTTTTTTTAAAAGAAGAAAGACCTTTATATATATGAACAGAGGGTGTACAAAGTAAAGATTTCAGGAGGGCTCCACAAGTCGGGCCTCACCTAACATATAACAAGCAAAGCAGAAACCTGCAGAGAGGGCTAGAAAGAGCAAACTTCTCCATGAAGAGCTCCTGTCGACCTCTCCTGCTGACCTCTCCTGCTGACCACAGCAACAACCCCTATTCCTTAATTCATCAGGCTGGATTGCAAACTTCAGCCACGCTAACAAAAAAACATGCCACTCCTCTTGGGAAACAACAGCTCCAGGAGTCAAGATCAAAGAGACCCAGGATCTAGAGTCTTCATACCTGCAATCTCACCATTGGAACACAACAACCCACTCAATCAGCCATTTCTCAGCCCAATCCAAAAGGCACCAGGCAGAGAGACCATACTCTGATCCTCCAGGTAGCGGATTAGATAGCCATGAACCTCGATAATCGAGCAGCCCAAACATGAGCCTAGAAGCGAAGCTGCACTGCAATGAAAACTGCAGCCCAGCTGCCAAATTCGCTAGGCCAGCAGCCTGATTTTTACAGCAAGGCTTCCCATCCAAAAGGACCAAGCCAACTCTCAGCTGCCATAACCTACTACATTGCACCTCTACTGCAGTACTACAGAGTTTTCAACATTTGAGCATTGCACATACGAAATAGCTTTGCCACCTACGCTCCTTTCAATCTAGTTCAAGAACTCAAAAGCTCAACTCAAATGTTCTAGCCAGGTAAGGTTGAGCAGAATCAGAGCACGTACGTTTCAAAGATGTGAACCATGAGGGGTCTCTTATGGATCGAATTATGTACTGGCAAGCTTGTTTATTCTCAGCATGGCTAAGTCAAACATTTCTCCTACATGATTGGTCGACCTAATTGATCATTCTTCCACAAAATCTCACTACTAGTAGTTAGCCATGGATCAAAGTTGTGATCCTCAGCCCAAATGCAGCATAATATTTTTTAATCAGAAATGGGCAAGCCTTCATACCAGCAGGTGGAAAAGCTATTTCGTATATGTAATGCTCAAAGCTTGCCCAAAACTGACCCAGGATGGGATTGTGTTTAACTTTTGTTTAGGAATGTTGAAAACCTTGGAAAAGAAGAAAACCCAAAAGGATACCAACAACCAAACAATAGATGCCAGCCAATCAAATTGCATCCAAACTATTCCCAAACTGCCTCCAAACTGTAACCAAAAAAATTGCATCCAAAAATGGACAACACGTCCAACCAATCAAATGTTACAGCATCCACTTCAACCAACCAAATTGCGTCCAAAACTGGACAGCATGACCCCATCGTTGTAGTTGGTGTTTGGGAGAATTTTTGTATTACTTTGTTGTAGTTGCTGATTCTATTTTCTGCCTTTACAATGCAGTTTGTTTGTGATGGTTGGCTGTGGAAGATAATAATTTAGTATATAGGAGTTATTAACTTCTTTAATAGTGTAAGAGCCAACCATTGGTACTTATAAAAATTCCATCTTATATACTGGGCACATGCATATTTGTTTTCCCTTTTTTATGATTAGCAATGTGTGGTTATGCCTTTCATAGGTGTGGAGGCAGTGCTTGGTTCAACCCATCCATTGCTCTAATGGCCCCATCTTTGATGAACCGTGCCCCAAAAATATCTTCATTTGATCAACTCTAACATTTTCCATTTTGGGCATGCAAATACATGGTTAAGAAGAAATGCACCAACGGTCCACATTCAACAAAGAAAAGACAATATTTAATGATTAGAATCTTCCAATTTGAGAGATGTTTCGGGCATGATTTATCCAAGGTAGGGCCCTTGGATCAATGGATGGGATAAACCAAAAACGCATCACACATGTACAGATTAGCTACCAAATAGGGAAGTTCCCTGTTCATACAGAACATGAAAAAATAATTTTTTGCGGAAATGAAATGTTAAAATACCTTGATGAAAATTCCTTGTATGTACATTGATTTATACATTGAAAAAACAATAGAATTGGAAAAAAGATACTGAAGAAGGATAGTTTCATGGTGGAGTACATAAATGGCCAATCGAAATTTCTCTTCATACCTGCATGAGAGGAAAACGACCCTTAGAATATTAGAAACCAAACCTTTAAACAGAGATTCAAACATTAGAAAAATAATAATAAATAAATAATCAAGAAGATGAAAGATTTAGAGCAATGATCAGAAAATGGATTTTAAAATGAATTCAAAATTTTTAATTAAAAAAAATACCTTTGATGGATAGCATAAGGAAGAAAATTTTCTAAAACATTGAGAAAGACATTTGCAACCCATCAAAAGATGAGAGAGAGAGATATATACCCAAGGATACCGTGTGTTCTTGCGGTCCGTTGCTTTCATGGCCACTTGTGTTGGAGAGAGACATTGGAAGGGAGAGGGGTTTTGCCATTGCCACTTGAGAGAGAGGGAGAGAGATGGAGGGGCTGCGATAGGGAGAGAGCAGCAGGGGGATGCGGTTGGAAATGGGCTTTTTCAAGAGGGAGAGTTAAGGGCACTAGAGAGCGGTAGGGAGATGGAAGGGCTGAGATAGGGAGATGGGGCTGGAAATTGGTTTTCTCGAGAGGGAGAGAGAAGGGAATGGGCAAGGTTTGCAAGCAGTAGTCTTTTTTTAACCTCATGTACATCCACGACCCTAATAAATAGGGGCATCCACCGCATGCTTATCCCCTTGATCGGACGACTCCGGACGCACCACGTCTCGACCTCACAGGAGCGGGCATATGCTCGAGGTCGTTGAACCTTTTCAAATATATATATATATATATAAACACTCGCACACACTTATCGGCTTGCGAGAAAACTCAAAATCCTCCACATATAGCATAAAACACTTAAAAGAATATAATACCTAGCATATATGAAATCTTTTATTTAGATTTATATTCCACAATAAAAATAATGTTTTTTACATAATGATTAATTTAGCTTTGGAATTTGTCTAATTAATCATCTAAATGGGTTCAATAAAATTATATACTTTTATCTAAACTTTTCTATGTGACAATTTGATTTTTTAACAATTTCATACTCAATTCAATTGGTGTAAATACAAAACATCTTACTTATAACTAACTTACAAGTAATCCAAACCCAAAAACTAAGTTACTTATAAGTTAGTTACAACTTCTACCCAAATAGGATCACCTATAACTTTTTTTTACGTGTAAGTATGATACCTGTAACTTACTTATAACTTAAAAAACTTACAGGCATCCAAACACAGACTAGAAATAAAAAATAAAAAGAAAGGTAGAAACTTCAAGTGATATACAGAGACGACATGCGGAATTTTTATTAAGAGATTTTTTCCTTTGGCCGCTTACCTTTCTAGCTATGGACCAAAAACCTCCTACTTTAAACTATTTCCTAGTGTGGACCTTCATTAAACACTTGCAATTTGCCCAAGATAAATCTAAAATGGAACCACAAAATTCAACCAGTAAGAGCCTAGTTGGGTAACATTTTGAACATGGAAATTGTTTCAAATTAAAATTTTGGGACCCATAATTTGGCCCATTGAATGGCCCTGTGTGTGGGGCCCAAATCCAACCCAAAAAACAGCATGCTATACCTTTGTTTGCAATTTATGTATTTACAAATGTTCCTCATGTTTATATATGCTCTAAATTGGTGAGTACTGAGGTTCAAGGTGTAGACCCTTGATGGCCATAAAATTAAGTTTAAATTTGGATCAACAAATAAAGTCCACTATCATACCTTCAAGTAGACCTATATTTGTATGATAATAGAACTTAAGATCAACACTAACCCAGTCCTTTTGACCTAATTTAGAAGCCGGCAAGTCCTAACTTTTAAACCCAAGATTGGTAATGCTCAAGCTTAGTGTAAATTATGATGTGACATTCATATTGGCTAATGATTATGACATAATGTTGGGTTTTCTAACTCAAGTTGTTTACCGAAGTGTTTTTTAATGTATGTGATTTTCTTCAAACACTGTACACAAGGATTTCTCAGTTGGCCCCATAAAACATCAATTCCCCTCATCCCTCCCTATTTAATGACTGATTATTTAGAGTTTAGAGAGAGAAAAATGAGACACTGCTCTTGATTTTGGCAGGGCCGGCTCCGGTAGTAATTATATCGATATTCCACACAAAAATTTAGGCCTACAAACCAGCCAACATATTAGGCCAAAACATGCTCAGCTTTGGTGGTTTCAGGACTGTGTGGCCCATATTTTTTATATCCATGTTGTTCATATGTTTTTCCAGCTCATTTTAGGTCATGATCTCAAAAATGAAGCAGATCCAAATCTCGGGTGGTCCACACAACAGAAAACAGCCACCCACACAATAGAAAACAGTGGCGATTGAACACCCACCATTAAAAACTTCTTAAGAGCCACAAAAGTTTTGGATCAAGTTGATATTTGTGTTTTCCCTTCATCCAAGTCTGCATGAGCTTATCAACAGATTAGATGCAAACAAACATTATAGTGAGGCCCAATAACTACAAAGTTTTTAATGGTGGCCATTGGATCACCACCGTTTTCTACTGTGTCCCACATGATATTTGGATCTACTGTATTTTTGGGATCATGCCTTAAAATGATCTGGAAAACAGATGAATATATATAAAACACAAACACCGAGATAGACCCGCGATCCCATAAAAGCATACCACAATAAATGTACTATTGAATGATTGGGCTCCACATAAAACATACTGGGGCCCACCTATCATATAATTTCCTATCCTTAACTGCCAGTATAGAAACTCCAAAGGTTAAAATATCCCTGCAATAGCAATAGGAGTACACTCCTAACATGAGCGGGCAAAACTGATGGACGGAGGAGGATGTGCAAATGGAGATTTCTTTAGACGCCGGTATACTCGAACAAAGACCCTTGTCATTAGAAGATTCGTGGCCGGGAGACTCTATCAGATACGCAAACGGCCTGTGGGGCGAAAAGTTCCCAGGAAGCTGTGGGGGCCATGTTGCTAAGAAAGCTTGTGGTGGAGATGCTGATGAGGAAGATGAGGATTGAGCAATTTTACCTCATTTTGGTTATGGTAGGAGACTTGATTGTTTTGTGGCATCCAATAAAGGAACCGTTGCCTGTCTTTTTCATCTTCTTGATGATGAATGCAAATGATTTTTATTTTTATTTTTGATGCAAATGGTAAAAGGTGGTTTACCAAGTTCTAAGTATTGAGTTTGATAATTGAACGTGTTTTTGGATTTTAAAAAACAAGGTCTGGCTTAATGGTGAATGGAGAATGCGCTCGCGTAATTTTTTTTTAATTCGAAAATTCTCCTAAACATAACCCACCTCATCCAAAACTCAAAGTCAACCACACCATAGCAGTGAGAATGGAATGACTACCGTCAAAACCTTCTTAGGGTCCATTGTGAAGTTTATTTGCCATCTAATATTTTCATAAGGTCACACGAATCTGGACGAAGGGAAAACACAAAAATCAGCTTAATTAGAGGCTTACTTAGCCCTGAGAAATTTTTTATGGTAAGCACCCAACTCTCACTGTTTCTTGTAGTGTGACCCACTTAAGCCTTAGATCTAGCTTTTTTTTTTAATACTTTTTCCTAAAATGATATGGAAAAATGAATAGACAGTGTGGATAAAACATATAGATTACGGAATGATAGGACCATCCATCTCTAGCTGTACCGTTTTTCGAGTGAGGTAACAGGCAATCCCACCCGGATTTGGAGGGAGCGGATAAGGTTTGACCAGCAGACTCGCTACTGAAGTAACGTTTTATCCATCCATGTGGAGAAATCATTTTAGGGTATTAACGAAGGGTATTAACGAAAGAATAAGGCAGATCCAAAGTTGGAGTGGACCCACCATAGAAAATAGTAGGAAAGAGACGCCCATCCTTGAAACCATAAGGTTTACCATGATATTTTATTTGAGATTTAACATGTTCATGTGTTACTCCTGACATGAGAGGAGGGAAAAGAAAATTAAAATCAGCTTGATAGAAAACTTTTGTAGCCTTTAGAAGTTTTTAATGGTGGGCGTCACTCTCCCAACTGTTTTCTATGGTGGGGTCCACTCGAGGTTTGGATCTGATCCATTCTTTGGATCATGCCCTAATATGATTTCTCTGAATGGATCAATGTGTGGATACAACACATACATCATGATGGCATCCACAGAACTTGTGATGTCAACATGATCGTAGCTAATCCGCATCCGAATATGCGGTTTAGCAAATTGCGTGGGTGCCACATGCCACCTACGTTGGCCCTAACTATGGGGCCCACCTTGATGTACTTATCTTATATCCACTCTCTTCATCCATTTTTTCGAATCATTACGGGGCATTCTACAAAAAATGAAGCAAATCCAATTATCGAGTGAGCCATATCTTAGGAAATAGTGGTGAGTGACCATTAATGGGCCAAGAAAATTCTAGGCCACATTAGATTTGAATCATCCTCATTTTTAGGATTAATCCCTAAAATGATTTGGAAAAATGGATGGACGCATGGATAAAACACATACATTATGATGGGGGCCACACAATACCGTCCAATAGCCAAGGGCTATTGACGTAGTTTGTATGCAATCTGGATCCACTGAGGTGGGTGGGACCCTATGAGGCCCACTGTGATGTACGGGATTACATTTATGCTATCCATCCATATTGAAAGCTTATTTTTAGGTCTATACTGGCCAAACTCAGTGTTCTTACATGCACACGTGCATTTTACTAGTATATATCTAATGAGAAATCCTCCAGTGCTCTCAGAGCAATATTAAGTTATAGTTCAAGTTAATAAAATAATGCTGTTACTTTTTTTAAAAAGCTTTCCTATATAATCAGGGTTTACATCTATAACCACATTTGTATGAATTCCCAACAAATCAAGGGAGATTCATAACTCACAATCAGAACTTTAGTTCAAGTAACTTTGAGGATCATCCTCAAAACTCTTACCTCTGATGGATTCATGAGCTGATTGCTTTGAAATCCCAACTGGACAGATCATGAACTAGAAGCTATGATATGTCCAGCTACCTATAATTGATAAGTGGGCCAGAGTGCAATGAGAGTTCCTCTATGCTTGTGGCATTCATGCATGGCAATTTGGAAGCAGACTTCCAAATTGTGGACCCGATCTGGAAGGTTAGGATAGTGGTACCTGTCCTTGGATCTAAACGATGACATAGTTCAAAAACTCCTAAATTTGACTGGATTTGATCGGCGACTCAAAGTCAAAGATACCAAGATATGACGAGTCTTCACTTTTCATTTGATCCAACTTAAGTCTTTGGTAATTATATAGTTACAACAGTCCTGAGTGTTTCGTAATCGATGTAGGTGGTAAAAGAACATAAAAATAGCAGAAGTAGGCAATTCTAGTATGGTGCAAGGTATTAAAAAACAGTTAGGTAATAGTAATGGTGGGTACCCTTTAGTGCTAAAGGGGCTGTAATAGGCATCAAGCTAAAAATCAGTAGGTTTTTTTTTTTAATTGGCGGTACCGCCCCTCATTTGGGGCCATAACAGCCATTATAGACTGAATCGGAATGGTAATTACAGTGCCCGTTACAGCTGCTGTTACCGTTATTGAATACTTTAGTGTGGTGATAGTTCTATTCTTATTTGTTCAATTGACAGTGGTGATTTTTTCTTTTATTTTTCAAGCAATGTGAGGCTATGGTCCATGCGTGATAGGTCCCAAATCGCTACCATTTTGAAAATGGTGAATGAGATTAAGGTTAATTTGATAAACTGACACTTGGTGAAAAAGTAGTGTTTGGATGCACCTGAAATCGAATTTCAATAGTTCAATAAAGCAGTGGTAAGCCAAACAACAGTTGCCTGCTTTGATGGTCTTGTTGAGTTACTAGGCTCCGGATTGCAATGTATCAAAAACTTTGATACTCTAGCCTAGTGTGATGGATGATACACAGGCACTCGGAAATTACTTAGCAATTGCATGCAAGTAATTCCAAGTTAACTCTCCAGATAATGGGTGCTCCCATTTAGACGTATCATGAACAAAATAAGTGGATTTTCAGGACCATTTATGACCACTCCCTACTCTTGCTATCCATTTTTTTTTTCATGCCCTTATTCATTAATGGCTGTAATTATTCAATGATTACCTGCAATCTATAGTGGCTTTGATCTATCCAATGGCCCCTGTCAATCATAAGTGGAACGATGTGGGTCCATCATAAATTTGTAGAAATTGATAAAGCTCTTCTTAATGAACTCTCTGGCTTAGGGCTGTCAATCTGACTTTAGTAGTTCCATGTCCCCATTTTTAGATTAAAACTCTTTTATTAAATGGGCGACTCTGAGTTAAGTCTAAGTCAACCCCATTTGACTTATTTATAAATGGATTTGGATATGGTAGAGGGAGATCCACGTAGACCTATTTATAAATGGATCGGGTCTAATGAGTCTGGTTAAGGGATATCTAGATCCACTTATAAACGGGTCTAGGTCATCTTGATTTTTGAATGGATGGGTCATAAACATTACGGTGGGTCCTACTTTAGCATCCTAATGTAGGAACTTCCTGCAAAAGTCTTTCCTATGCAATTCATATACATCATAATTCACTAATTCCATCACTTTCGGTGTGTCGATTCAGATTCCATGGTGCCCCATTTTCTTAACCAGATATGGGGTGAATTTCTTGTTTTTTCATGTTACTTGTCAAAGTATGCAAGCAGTTTTTCCCTGTTTAAAACCAGGTCTGGACGTGTCTAGGTCCGGATGAGTCCCTTGGAACATAGAACACACCCACTCATTTACTAAATTGGCTCAAGTCAGGTCAGGCCGGCCTAATATACATGAAAGTAGATCTAGACCCGTTTAGCAATTAGATCTATTCTTGGACTCAGACCTCCCCACTGATTCTACCATAGAGGCCATCGATAGGCAATAACTCCTCCCCTCCCCTAACACAGCTTACAACTTTCATTGAACAACTTTTCTCAACTCAAAAGGTACGGAGTTGGAAACCCGTACCATTTAACAAATAGGTAGAGTCTAAATGGGTTGGGTCTATTGAATTCGTTGGTCATCTCTAAGCATTCCACATGTGCTAATCTGGCAGATGCTAGTAATTTTTTTAAGAAATTTTTTTTTAAGATTTTTTTTTTTTAAAATAAAAATTCACAGAACAATAAATTTGAAATAGATTTTGAAGTTCTAAGAAAATCTTGCATTTTCATGTACTACATGCATTTTGCATTATTCCTTAAGTTACTTAAATTGGAGCCCAAATCCAAATGGGAAGAGTGGATCGTAATGTGGGTCGCCGACATTCATCGGGAGCTGATTGACGGACTTGAACCATGTGCGAGGAAGCTTGCCAGTGGTGTCGTAATCGCCGAAGATGACATCTGCAACTCCTTGGCCCTCGGTTCCTGGAAGCCATGCAGCTATGAGAGCATCGATCATGGAGATGTACGGCTCGATCACGACAGGCCGGCCTGATATGATGATGACCACACATTTGATAGACCCACACACGTTCTTTATCGTGCTTGGGCCTGGCTCGGAGATTGTGAGGTTTAGGCTATCGCCGTAGCCTTCAGCGTAAGATTTCTCACCGACGACAACAATTGCGTAGGAGAATTCAGCTAGCTTTACAAATTCTGCGCTGGGATTCTCTCTGTAGATGACTTTGGTGGACGGATCAACCGTCGTTTTAACAGCATCCAGGATCGTAGTTCCTGTGGACAAAGTAGAGATGATATAGTGGGCTTGACGTAGTAGGGATGGACGTGACGAGGTCGAGCAACGTCTTCCTCAGTTATAGATACCTCGAATTCACGAGGAAAAGAAGAAAATAAAAATAATTTTAAAAAATTCAAAATAAATTGGTTGATGATAACAAAAGAGCTTACCTTTTGTAAATAATAAACTTACTATTTATAGACAACCATGATTCCTACTATACATTATGGTTTTTGGTAAAAAATAGTAAGTGTCGTTTTCCTGTTGGACCTAACGTCTATTAAGCATGAAGAGTTACAATCAAACTAAAACTTACTATAAATAATAAAATTGAAAATAAAATAAAAATTCAACTACGGTGGAATCTCGCAAATTCTGCATGCACAACCTAGCATAGCGGGGTTGGGTGGCTAAAGTAGTTTCTCATACCTTAAAATCATATATGGCAGGTTGGATAAATTGTAAGCCATCTACTCTACATATGGAGCACACCAACTTGGAGAGAGAAGAATCAATGGTGACTCATGTAGTTTCTCATCATTGATTCAAATGCTTCATTTGACATGGATTGCTGACTCGACTGAGCGGATGCGACTCGTCTGAGTTGACTCAGACTCAGTTGAGTCAAACCTGACTGGAGCGAGTCATGACTCACCTTGGGACCGGACGAGTTGGCCGAGTCTTCAATCCACGATCTTTGCACTATTATACATGGGTTTTCAATTCTGACAATGGGGGACCTTTGTTTGATAATGCGGACCGTTGGTGCATTGTGTTTTAATATTGGTCGGGGAGGATATTCCAATCTGGGACATTTCTCGGGCAGGGTCCATCCATGGTGGGACGGAAATGATCAATGGTCTAGATTAATGAAACATGGCCCCACCTATCAGATCTGAAAACTATGTATAGTGTGTGAAACGAACCATGTATAATCTCACGTGCATGTTACATATTAGCATATGTGACTGCGTGTGGATGGGCAGGATCCGACACGTGTGTGGAATTAGCTAACCATATACTCGTTCGTATAGATGGTTAATAAAAAAGCTCCAAATGAAGGGTTAGGATTATCCAATGTGAGGTTGAGTCTGTGGGAAGAGAGAGATTGTACGGTTCAGTTTGGGTTTTAAGTTTCTACAAGTGGGGCCCATTTTTTAATGATCCAGATAGTTCACATGATTGGATCGTGAATGCTCCAAGCACCAAAAAGCTTCCAGGTGGAAAAATCCTAACCTTTCAATAGGAGGGCAAACAGTTCAAGAAAGAATCTACAGCAATGGTTCCCATTCAATTAAGAAGCGCCCAAAATTTCAATGGACAAGATCTTCTGATCTGGAAGATTTTTGGTCCCTGGGCCATCCATTTTCATTCCCATCACATCAACGTCTTAGATCACACAATCATAGGTCCGACTTGTACAAACCGAAGGCCCGAACAGTATACTATATGATGAGGTTTGTTAGTCAGGCGTGCGGTCCGGAGCCCTGTGGAGCACACGCCAAAATGGAACACGTGTGTGAGATTTGAGCTTTCCACGTGGGTGTGGTAATATTTAGATTTTCTTCTTCAAAAGATAGGCCATTTCACTTCTAAGGTGGGCCACACCACACCAAGTAAACCAATGGATGAAACAAATTTATAGCCGTCCATTTGTTTTGTTTTGTATGCTGTAGCCCACCTGTTATGTGAAATGGTCACAATTTTTTAGGCTAAAGGATCTACAGTCTACCCCAACTGATGGAAGGCTCAGATTTCACACACATATTCAACATTAGCACGTGTGCCTGCGTGGGGATGTGCAGGGCTCCAAAGCACGTGTGTGTGGGCAGTCAAAGGAAACATTCAGATGAAATGCTTTCTTTTTCACAAACGTGTCAGTTATCTTGGACATCTGAGCCGTGTAAAAGGTGGACCGGATCATAAAGATCCCCAGAGATGAAAATCAGGATGGTTCACTTGTCAGGTGATCTAAACGGTTGAAATCAAGGGATTGACACCGATTTCATCCCAGGTAATGCTTATAGCGGGGGCCACCTTTTGCATGGCTAGGTGATGTAGAGCGGGTCGCAGACAGTTTCATGGCCAATATGGATCAGAAAAGGCCCGGTCAACGAAAGAAGTGATCCGGACCGTCGGACATTAGATCGGGCGTATCTCGCAATCCGGAATGAGTTACCTGATATAAAATATATGATTTTATATGATTTTGGGGTAGAACGAGCTACTTTAGCCAACCAACCCCGCTACGCCAGGTTGCGTAGCTCGGAATTGCGAAAAATTCCTGGATCGACTGTCGTTTCCCTACTTTAATTTCATTTTTACTATAAATAGTAAGTTTTGGTTTGATCATAACTCTTCATCCGTCGGGCTTTAGGAGTTGCGTCCAACGTGAAAAGAGCTTAGAATAATTAGGGGAACGGTTTGGTAGAGCCAAATAGGACACTTACTATTTTTGGCCAAAGCTCATACTAAGACATCAACCCATAAATGTAAGTTTACTATTTATAGTAAGTCATGGTTCTAAGAGTTTTGTTTTTGATTTCTTTCCCATTGTTACTCTATTTAAAGGGTTGTGAACTCATTTTTAATTCAATTAATCAATTTTGAATTTTTAATTTATTTTATTTTTGCTTTCTTTCCCTGGATTCGGAGTAGTTATTCTTTGCGTCACTAGGATTTTCAGCCGTTCACGTGCAAGTTCTAATAGTCACATGTTCTGTGAGTATTAATGAAACAAATAAAAGATTGAAATGTTACATTTTTTTTCAAGGGTATGTTTGGTTGCACCAATAATGAAATTTCATGATATTGCATGAAATTTAGAGCAACCAAACACACCCCAAGTCAAAAAGGATAGAATTGAGGGGTATTACGGGAAATGTTACCTTTTGTGAGGTTATTCCCACTAAGCCCCTGCCATGTGATTGTCCAACCTCCACATTGATAACCCAAGTTATGGGCATGGCTACCAGCGACCAGGATCTTCTTCGCATACTTCGATAGGGGCAGAATGGGCGAATCAAAGGATTTGCCATTTTTCAATAGGACGAGCGATTTCCGCACAGCTTCCCTTGCCAATTGTCTATGTTCCTGATCAACGGCCCAGATTTACATTAGTGTGATAAAGGTGAAATCAGTCATTCCAATATCCAAAGGCATGAGCTTATGGGCATTTTGGGAATAATGATAGAAAGCTGCAGACGGCTTATGCAATGATTCAACCAATAGGGCCACATTTCATTTCATTGGTGTACATGTATAAGGGCATTTTGGTCAACGGCAAAGATCAGGGGCAAAATGGGTCATACCAAACCAAAGGCATGAGTTCACGGGCATTTTGAGAAATTTGATGGAAAGCTGCTGCCACCTCGTTTTTGGAATGAAATTATGGGCATTTTGGGAATAATGATAGAAAGCTGCAGATACCTCATGATGTGATTCAATCAATGGGGCCACATTTTCATGGGTGTACATGTTTGAGGGCATTTTGGTCAATTTAAAAGTAGGGGTAAAATCTGCAAAAGTCATGGCTTTATGGGCATTTTGGGAATAATGAGATGAAGCTGCATGTGCCTCACATTCACATTGAGATTGGATTAACCACGGCACATTTTCCACCGTGGACATGTCCAAGGGCATTTTGGTCAAATTAAAATATTGGGGTAAAATAGGCATTTTGGTAAAACAGGGTGTACATGTTTTAAGTGCATTTTGGTGAACTGAAAATATTTTGGGCTTTTTGGGAATAATGAGGGAAAGCCATCAACAGGACAGGAGCACATTTTCATCGGTGTTCATATTCAAGGGCATTTTTGTCAGTTAAAAGATCATGGCAAAACCAGCAAAACTCCAGTTCCAAAAGGGTTATTTTGGGAATCACCGGAAGAACTACGTATACTGGCCAAGGCTAGCCAATTTGGAACCCGTTGACAGATCCAGGCCA
Source organism: Magnolia sinica (assembly GCF_029962835.1). Lineage (NCBI taxonomy): Eukaryota > Viridiplantae > Streptophyta > Magnoliopsida > Magnoliales > Magnoliaceae > Magnolia > Magnolia sinica. Next base: position 96,538,276 of record NC_080578.1, read on the forward strand.
CCCATCACGTGGGCCCCAGCATTAACATAATCTGACCCGGCCTGAATTTCCACCGAATAAATGAGAGGTGGGCCCCATCTGATGAGTGGCCCAGATCTCGTAATGCCACGCTGGCAGGTTTTCTTCACTGACTCGCAGTAGAAGATACACGCTACAGAGAGCTACAGGACAACTGCCTGGATCTAGGAGGGCTGTACACAAACTGGGCTAGCCCGGTTAACTCGCTCAACTAGGCCCGAAAAAGCTCGACTCAACCCGACTCGGAATTGAGTTCAAGCCGGGACAGGCCATTTTCTTCGGCCCGAAATTGAGTTCGGGCCGAGTTCAAATATGTCCCAGCTCGGACTGACTCGGTCTGAAATCCGACTCAACCTAACCCGACTTGACCGTTTTATATATATATATATATATATATATATATATATATATATATATATATATATATATATATATCTCCTAGTCGTTTGAGACAGAGAAGTGAGAACGCCATCCGTCCCTTTGTAGATGGAGTAAGCATGAAATTGGCCCGAACTTGTCCGATTGTTGACCGGGCCGAATTTGGACGGAACATGTCGGCCCGGTAACCAGGACGGGCCGGGTGCAGGCTGAGTGTGGCTGATGACTGGGCCAGGCCGGGTTGAGCCCAGTTCAACTCGGATCGATCGACTCGTGTACACCCCTTATTTCCAGCTTTGCTAAGCCCTGCACGCATGTACAAGTCAGCACACACCACCACATATGCCACGTGGGACACAAGTGAAATATCCAAGCCATCCATTTTGTGGACCTCATTATCTAGATCCTACCACATAAAAATAAATGGGTCCAGGCAGCAGGTCTGCCATGATATTAGAAACACGTGGACGGGTTTGAATCACAACCGTACGTTTGTTTAGTTAATATTTTCCCACATGATTAAGTGGGCCAACCTGAATATTGGGACAGGTGATCTTCATAGTGATAAACCTCTGATGTATGGCTTGGATATTTCACCTTCCTGCCACGCTGGCATATCCGGTGGCGTGTGGATTAGCTGAATTCTACACGCGTGTAGCTAAGCTCTGCATATATGATCTCCGAGTCAACTCGGTCGGGTCGAGTTTCATTGACTCGGCCATCCATATGACTATCTGACTCACCTGGCTTCCGAGCTGATCAATTAAGCTAAGATCAGCCATTGGATTCTCAAACAGGCCCATGGTGAATTTGACCCGCAAGATCCTTTTCACGGCATCGTCGATCCGGCTCATCGGGATCGTCCTTTTCTCAACATGGACGGTCAGATTGCTTATGAAGTCGGTGTAGTTGTATGGGACCATCACCTGCAATACCATGGGAGATTAAGATGGATAATGTGAACTTGGAAAATAAACTGCATGTGTGAACGAGTCAACTGAGTCAACTCGGTTTTGAGCACTTAATACTGATGCAGAGTTAAGAGATACAGTCATGGCCTGAATTGAACGGACAATCTGAACCATTTCAAAAACTTTAGTACAAGAATAAGAAAAGAGATGATTTCGTACTACATCTTGCACGGTCAAGATAGTCTGATCATTGTGATTTTTAGTCCATGATGTATATATGAAACATTATAATGAATGAACGGCTCAGATCGTCACATATATATGCCACGTGTACATTTTAGATCATCATTCCTTTTTATTTTCCTCTTGGTTTTATGGGAACTGAGTGTGCACTCGACTGAGTCAACTCAACTCGTTTGACTCACTCAATTCATTACTATGTTTTTTGTAGAGAAGATGAAGAATGCTACTTGGAAGCCCCACAAATGAATGATCTGAACCATTCAGCCATTGGGCCAGCCAAATGCAAATATAATTTATGGTTCCGATCATCGGGTGGGCCACCCATGATAAAAACAACCAATGGTTCACATTCATTGCACGCATGTAGACCACCTAATGAGCCCATGCATGACGGGGCCCACTAAATGACCCATGTCTTAAAAACGGGCCCAGGTCGACATTAGTGATCGTGTGGTGCTTGTGTTGGACATGTTCAGATGCAGCGATGACGGACTCCAACCATGTCAATGCCGGCATGTATCCCAGTGTAGACAGAATGCGAATAATGCGCATGTGGTGGAGATGTCATTCTATCGATGCCCTGCCAATCAGAGATGACGAAACCCTGAAAGAAAACATCAATGGGATCAGTATATGATCATCATCAACAACTTATGGGATAAAAAATGAAATTGGAATAATAGTAGATTTTTATGTGTATTTCAACAAATCCATGGAAGTTTGAAAATTTTAATATTCCGGTTTGATTTTTGTCCTTTCGTGAATTTACTAAGTCCCATATTGAATAGAACGAGAAAAGACAAATGATTTATATATCTTTACTTAATATAGACTCTCGTCGAGCATATTAACTTATGCTGGAGCTCATATCCAATTTAGTATGATACACTACTCACTCCCAACTCTAATAGCCATAAAGGTGTACATGAGTTGAACTGAGTCGAGCTTAGCACAGGTTGACTCAGCTCGGCCACTAGTTGACCCAGCTCTAACTCAGCTTGACACTTTCAATTTCTTATTGTATGTAAAACAACAACAACCATTTAGGTGAGCAACATCGATATCAAAGTAATCATTGGTTCGATCTGAGTTTGATTTGAGTTGAGTCGAGCTTGGTCAAGCTCGAACTTTTTTAAAAAAAAATTTCGACCGAGCAAGCTAACCGAGCTAACTCACTTTGTGTACAGCCCTAACTGGTCATGACTTTGAAGGGTAGTATTGATCTAGACCATCCAGTAGGTCCAAATGTCTCTTTATAGTAACATGAACACATTGAATGAAGGAACTTAACTTCTTAAATTTTGGCTTTCGTTTATTTTATTTTATAATTAGGGTTTTGTTTTACTTGTAATCAAATTTATTATTAGAATTTTGTGCTCTCATTATTGGTCCATTCAAATAAGAAAGAATAATTACATAACACGTTAAATACAGACACACACCGTAACTTTCAACATGAATCTAAATAATATCACATTCTAAACTCATTCTAGAAGGTTCGTTGTATGGGACGCACGACCATGGCTTAGACGACAAGGATGGTTTTCATGGTTATTTGAGGACATACACTATCCATTATCCAAAATGAACTCTAGCTACTGGATTATCCACATTGATTACTATGCCTTCTTTTATTTGTACATGATCCACGCCATTGATTTTGTATTGCACCGATCGATAAGGAAAACTTCCTTTGATCTGTATGAATTTTTATGGTGATCCAAGAAGAGTTTGCCAAAACTAATGAACAGTCCAGATCAACAATTTGGCTTTCCACATGTGCAGAAACCATTAGTTTCTGTCATTTGCTCTTACTTCAACCAAATGTTTTGCAATTTAGTTCACTTGTGCATCCAAACACTCCAAAAAAAAAAAAAAAAGCTGGTCGGACGAGCTTACTCGGAACCGGAGCTTGTTTTTGAGGACATCAGTGATGAGTTTGTAGTTGGAGTGCATTTTTACACCGTTCCAACTAGAATAAGAGATCATGACCGTTGATACGCCTTTGATGATGGCATTGTAGTAAGGAGGCATGTGAATGCTCATCAATCCATGAAAATCAATCACTGTGTTGTTCTCGTTGATTCCCTTCGTTGTGCCGCCGTCCCCGACGTAGTGCTTAGAGCAGGCTGCAACATTATTCCTAACCAAAAAAAAAGAAGATAAGATAAATCAATAAAAATTGTGAGTAGGGAATGTGATTGGCCAATGCTTGTCCACTGGGCCACATGATCGACGATCTGGACCGTCTAGATCAATGTTTATACACTTTGGACGGGACCCACGAAGAGATTGTAATAAATAGAATGATCATGTGTTTTGATGGGGGATAGAAACAATGAGTTAGGAAAAATATGGGCACAGGTCCATCAAGGACATGGAAAATCACATGTCGATCAGTCAAGTTGGTGGGCTTTTTTTTCCATTGAAGAATTGGTGGTGGGGCTGACGTAGAGCAGGTCGCAAACAATTTCATGGCCAAGATGGACCAGAAAATACCCAATTAGAGATGGAAGTGATCCGGACAGCCAAAACATTAAAACAGGCATATCTCGTAGACCGGAATGAGTTATCCGAGGTGCGTATCATATATGATTTTGGGGTAGGAGAAGCTACTTTAGCCACCTAGCTAACCCACCATGCCAGGTTGCCCATGCCAAATTTGCCAGATTCCATCAGGTTGACAGTCGAAATCCTATTTTATCTATGTTTTTATTATTTTTAGTAAGTTTTGGTTTAATTGTAATTCTTTATTGGTTTGGCTTTAAGAGTTGTCCAACATAAAAAAGGGACAAATAGGCACTTACTATTTTTGGCCTAAAACTGCAAGGTCTAGTAGAAATCTTGACTGCCTATAAATAGTAAGTCTACTATATATTAAGTAATGATTTCTAAGAGTTTTTGTTGTAGTTTGATTCTGAAACTTCTTATTAAGGTTGGTAACATTATTTAAAGGGTTATAAACTCATTTTTAAGTATTAAGCAATTTATTTCGACCTCAACACGTCCTTCCCTGCGTCCGGGGCCGATAAGATGGACGGCCCGCCTAGCGTTTCGGGCAATAAAGTCAGTAAAATTCTTAGTGTCCTTCAGATGCAGTGAAGTTTATTGATTTGGAATGTTAGAGAAAGACAGCAAAACTTCCCAAATGGTAGGAATGGGCCATGTTGGGCCAGAGGAAGTAATGGGCCAGGATGGTACGGTCCACGATCATGCCCAATCCAATGGGCCATGCTTGGGCTAATGTTCAGGTTCGGGCCTAAATTACAAGCTCGAATAATAAATAGGCCATTCAAGGCCCAGTTTGAACTGGGCCCACTTCCATCCCTTGATCTATAATGAGTGGGCCAGATCATATCTCTTCAACAAGGTTACTGATCTTACCGTCCAGCAACATACGGGACACCCTTTCGAGAATCTAAAGGGATCTCTCCCTGTAGGCCAGATATGACCTCTGTCATTGCTTGGACGACCGTTGGATCTTCACTGTAGCTCTCGAAGCAGCGGCCCCACCTCGGATCTCTACAAACCTTTCAGAAGAAGAGAAGATCATGACCATACAAAAAGAAAACCGATCAGTGTCTGAGTGAATTCCGTAAAATTAATGGTGATCTGGCCATCGGGTATGGTACATTACCGCGACGCAGGGAGCGAAGACGTAAGGGATGCCGGTCGCCCTAACTTCGAGAGCGGTCGCGGCACCGATCCTCTTCACTAGCTCAGGATCCCTAATGGACAATGGCAAATTCATCATGATAATGGCTGAGATTCTCTGCTAGATCAGTTGGGCCACATTTATACGTCGAATCAGACCGTCTGATGGTCAGATTTGGATCGTTCACTGTTTTCATTGGTTGGGCCCATCTTATCATTGAAACGGCCCAATTTTCTTACTGGGTAATCTTCATGGTGGGCCCCACATTTGCATGGGTCAGATGTTGTGGACTTATGTGCATTCACCATGAAGTGGATAGTAGCTTACCTTCTTCCACTGGGGTGTATGTGATCATTTTTTGTTCTAGCATTGGATCCATGCATCAGGTGGGCCCCACCTTGTAGATCAGGTGGGCCCCACTTTACAATTGATCCATCCAAAAGATCAGGCCAAATCCACTAATTATGTGGTTGCACACATACGATTTGTCGACTCATAGACATTTTTTCAGTACATCTGATGAATTGAAGAGCCCTGATTTCTTGGGCCAGGACTCAAAACAGTGAGGCCCACCTGATGAATAGAGGAGCCTGATTTCTTGGGCCAGGCCTCGAAACAGTGTGGCCCACCTGATGAACGTCTCTCAGGCCTTCTACTTTCGTACTGTTGTATGTACCTACCTGGTGGCTCCGAGCCCTACATTGTGGGGGAATACTGTAGCCCCATAGACATTGTTGTGGCCGTGGACGGCATCGATGCCGTAGATCATCGGAATCCCGAGGCGGGTCGAGATTGCACCCTTCTGGAATTCATTCACCATCTTGATCCATGTCTGGGCCGAGGCCTGTGGAGCTGGTACACTCCCTCCACCACTCAGCACACTCCCTGCAAACCATGAGATGTATCTGGGCAGTCAATCAACCGGTCTGGCCCTTTGGTTGGGCTTGTGATTAATTTTCAGGCCATGGCCCAGGCTCGGTTCAGATTTCTTCCTAAATAATAAATGGGCCAGGTCCAATGCCAATCTGGGCCTGTTTGTCTACAATGGACGGTATGGGCTCTACCAGGTCCAACAAGGATCATGGGAGAAAAATGAACGGCTCAGATCTATTCGTTAACTCGTCGTAGAGGAAATAGAGCCTCGATTCAGCTTCTGTACTTTGCATTGACCGACTCATAAGTGGGGCCCACCATCGAGCAATCACGATCATTCATACAGCGCTGGGCCACGTGATGGATGGAATATTCCCCCCAAAAATCTACCCCATCAGATGATATAAGTTTCTAGAGCTGGGCATCGAGTGGAGTCATACTGAGTCAGGGCTAACCCCACTCGATCTGGTTTTGAAATAGGCCTGACTCGAACTTGTTCTAACTCGGTACCAAGTCCAGCATGCCTAACCCGATCTAAGTGCGGTCTGTCCTGGACTAATTCGGACTGAGTCTGATTCGATCAGAAGTGCCGAGTCGGGTTGAGTTAACACCAAGTCAAATCGAGAGATGAGGGAGTGGAGGGAGAGAAAGGAGGAGGGTGGTGGTGGTGGTGGGTGGCCACTGGGGTTGAAAGAGAAGGAGAATGAGGGAGGGAGAGGGAAAGTTTGGGATTAAATCGGGTGCGGCAAGTAGGGTTAAAAGATGTTAGAAATTAGGTTTTTATTTTTTATATATACCTAAACCTGAAGCAAGTTGGGTTTTGGAACAAGTCAAGTCTAATCAGATCGAGTCAGGTCAAGTTACTAGATAACTCAAACTCGACTCAATTTGATTTCGAATTGGGTGTAGCCTATTCGGTTCAGATCGACTCACCCATTCAGTTCGGATCAAGTCGGATCTCAACGAGTCAGACGAGTTGAGTCAACCTAATCGAGTAGTACCATGCTCAGCTCGATATAAACCCTTCGATTCGGAATTGTCTCCTTTCATTTGGACGACTAGGATCATCTAATAGGTGGGGTAGTAGTGCATGGGCCACCCATGACTGGATTATCAAACGGCTTAAGTTAATGAAATGCATGGCCTGGTGAGTACATCGTTGATCTAGTGGGCCCCACTATGAATGAAAGATGAGGGACCTAACATCCTCATCCATTAAATCTTACACGTGCAAGATCTGGCCCAGCACGATTCATATGTACAAGAAAAAGGATATGTAGCGATATTTACCGATAAAGAAGTCTTCCATCACTTGGGCAGACGCTACTGACCGTTCGATCTGCGTCATCTGACCGATCTTTTCCGCTAGAGTCATCCGTTTCATGAGATCTTTGATCCGAACATTGATCGGCTGCTTAGGATCTTTATACTTCATGTAAACCGTTGATTTTGCATCTGTGGCCCCACAACATAGCAAAAGAAGGGCCCACAAACAGAGCCTAAATCTTACCATCTCCAAGTCAGATAGATGTACGCCGATTTGCTTCGGGTCCTGAAATCCGAAATGCTAAAAATTAAGAGCCAGACCCGATTGGTGACCCGACCGGACTAGGTTTGTACCACGATCCAACGGTTGCACTTATTTGATTAGCTGACTGTGATTAGTGGACATTAATTGACGGTTAAAAATGAAAATATCTGGCAAGGTTAGGATTGCTCAAGTGGCTGCGTATCAAGTGGCATGCACAGCCAGAGTATCAAATAAGTACCAGTTACAGGACGGTGGATCAATCGGTGCTGTCCATCTACTTGCTCCTACTGTGGATAGACAATGGTTCAAAACGCATGGATCAAATGATCAATCGGGACCGTCCATCTATTTGCCCTTACTGCAACCAAGAACAAGTATCAATGTGCCACACGCGAGTTAGATCTGAAGTTTCCATCAGATAGTCTACACTGTTTAGATCTAATGGCTTAAAACATCAGAACATTTCATTCCCAAGGTGGGCTGCATTGAAAAAAAATGGACGGCTAGAGGAAAATCAGTCTTAGACTTGTGTCCTTAAATGCAAGAAGATCTAAAAAATGTGACCACTTGATGGAAAGATCGGATATGCCACCTGCATTTCATAATGCTATATCTGCATAAAATGCATCTGAACTTCTTGTAGCTGGTGACCTGGGACTACAGCCGTTGAAATTCAGGGTCATATTGAAATGATCCAAACCGTTGATCTGACAAGAGGCATAGTGGATGATGGCTACCATGAAAATCTTTAACAATGGTGAGCAATAGTCCAGGAGATGGTCCATGTTGAAAGGAAAAGAGTTATAATTAAAGAATGGTTGGCATTATCAATATGAGAATTTTCTTTTTTTGGGTATCTCCAATTTATGATGAGTCCCATGACAAACGGTTTGGATCATTGTATTAGGACCGAGATCCAACAGCCATAGTCCCACTATCATAAAACAATAGGTCGCGACGCATCGTAGCAAACCTCAAGCTACAAACATCCAAAAAAAATCAAAATCAAAATCAAAATCAAAATCAAAATGGAAGATTCTCCAAAAGAGAAGAAATTCAGAGAAGAAGAACTTACAAAAGCAAGGAGCTTCCAAACAGAGAGAGAGAGAGAGAGAGAGAGAGAGAGAGAGTAGACTTATTAAGTAGACGAGAAGGGCAGCCAAGAAGAGAGAGAGAGAGTAGACTTACTAAGTAGATGAGAAGGGTAGACAAGTGAACGTGAGAACTGCACACTCCCCCATGCTGTATCTAGTTGCGAGATTAGCCATCCAAACAAGGAGGGTCGTCCACAGGTGGGCCCCACTTCAAATGATCCATGATAGATCCACTATGATGGGTCACAACTACAATCATTTTGGACGGTCAGTTCTTACGTACACGCGCAGACCACCTGATGACAGCGGCTGCGTGGGTTTTGGGACAAAGCACATACGTTGTGCCCTTCCCCGGATGAACGGCCCGAATCTCACACGCACATGCCAAGTTGGCATATATGAGGAGTATGATATACATACAGATAGCTACTCGCGAGTAGCATGGATTGAGCTAAGTCGTGTGGGTGTGGGTAGGGGACCGCGGATTAGGAGGATCCGTGACTGTGGTGCCCACCTTGATGTATTTTATTATTATTTTTAATATCCATGCCGTCCATCCGTTTAATCAGATTATTTTACAGTATAATCCATAAAATTAAGCAGATATAAATATCATATGGGCCACACCAAAGGAAACGGTATTGATTGAATGCCCGCCATTAATATCTTCTTGGGGTCACAAAAGTTGCAGATCAAGCTGATATTTGTGTTTTACTTTCATCCAGATTGCTCTCTGTGAACTCATGAACATTATTAGACACGTTGGACAGCGAATAAACATCATGGTGGGCCCTGGAAGGTTTCAACGGTGGTTGCCATTATCTCCACTGTTTCCTGTGGTGTGGTCAACTTCAGCTTTGGATCTGCTTCAATTATTTTTTTAGCATTCCATAAATGAGCTGAAGAAACGGACGAACGACGTGGATATAAAACATGCATTACGGTGGGCCCCATAGTCATGGATCTACCGGATACCAGAAAATTACCACTGTGAACGTTACCTTTTATATAGCGTCTTTTATGAAGAGTCCAAAAATTAATTTCCTAATTTAGACCTTTCACGTACGGACAGAGCATTTCAGGGAGAAAATACCTCTGCTTTTCACGTAGCAATGCACGTACGGACAGAGGTATTTTCGTCCTCAAATGCTCTTCCGTACGTACAAGTTCTAAGTTGGTAAGGTAAGTTTTGCACTGTTCATAAAAGACGCTGGATAAAAGGTGGCGTGCACAGTGATAATTTTCTCATGCTCAAGGGACGCCCAGCGAGGTCGTCGGAGAGTCCAAATGAACGTGATTTAGATCCAGACGTATTTCAACAAGACGCATCGAGATTTGGCCGTTTATTTTTGATTTATTTAATGATCTAAACCGTTTATTTTATAGGGGATCTCATTGGATGGGGTATGACCAAGAAAAATCTTCTATGAAGGTTTCATCTTTCTTATTCTACAAAGGTTTTGGTGACCGTTCATGGTCATATCAAAACATCCAAGTCAGAAAGGGATTTAAAATCATAATCTAAGATCTTATTTGATTTTAAAAAGATAAGATAAAAATATAAACGGTTTGGATCATTTTAATATGATCTTGATTCAAAGAATGAGGTGCCTATATATTGTATTTCAATACATCGGAATGTATTCTAGCAAAGCTCTCTAAAGAGCACAGTGACAAATCTCTCCGATATTTTGAATAACTCGCTATGATATCTCCACAAATACATTTGACTATCATCACGATATTATCGTGATATTTTAAAATCTCGTTAGATTTTAAAATATTGCACATCGCGATATTAACTCAAAAAAATACTAAAATTTAAGGGAATTTGTCGCGTAGATATATATTTATATTTTAAATTTATTTAATAATATGAATAAAATAATTTCTATTTTTTTTTGGGAAGATTCTCCCAACAAGAGAAAAGCCCCTAAATTAGAAAATCTCCCGATAAATTTCCGAGAATGAGATTTGTCGGCAGCCGAAGAGGCCCCAATAATAATGCACGTTCTGGGATGCATAAGTGAGGTTTGCCCATCCACACGTGTGTGAAATCTGAGCTGCCCATCAGGTGGGACACACCTTCTGGATGTTTTGAACTCAGAACCAGGCATCCAATGTCTAAGTAAGGCTAGAATATAAGAAGCAAATGGACAGTCCAATCGAAACCGTTTTAACTGCCGGTTTATGAGGCAAACGGCATGATTTGTAAGACAAGATCTTTCCATAGATCGTATGGAAATTTAAATCAACTTCATGCTAGATATATGCGTATGGTTGATTTATGAAAGAAAATAGTTGTGGTTGACACTACAAAGGAGAGATTTGTTGTTGAATCTGTGCTTTCGGTATATAGTGTGTAAACATGGGGAGTGGCTCAATATTACTGTATCCTTAATACTATATATAAGTAAATATTAAGTTCATCACAAAATTTCAATTTCACTATAAAATAAATTTTCATTGATATAATAGTAATCGAAATGCTACCTGAGCAAATGAAGATTAAACATTAGAGCATACTAATGCGGGCTATTTATTGGGATGGACTAGATTTGGTTTATCTCTCTGCTCTTTCTATTAATGTCTTTTCGATTTTCCTTTATTTAAACTACTCTTAATTCTACATCTATTGCGACAATTCTCATATATTTTAATTTCACGAGTATTTTATCTTATTTCGAAGATTTCAGCGTTTTTTCTTTTGATACAGTAACTTTTCATTGCTTTCTCATGAACTTCTTTTTTAATTTTAATAATTTCGCTTCTTTACTGCACATCATCAACTTCAAATTTTACCCGATAAACTTGAATGCCTTTTTCATTACTTAGGCTTTCAACATGTGATGAGGTTTTTTTTCATTCTCTTTTTCTTTTAATATCTTTTTCAAATCTTGCAACATCCATTCTAAATTCTTGTAAGCACATTCAAATGCTTCTTCACTTTCACAACCCCATCGTTGCCAATTTCATAAAGTTGTAAACTAAACTATTGTAATGTCAGAATTGCGATTTCTTACTTTTGTTATTGGAGTCACATCCACTACTTAATGAGGGGAATGAAATTGAAGCAGCTTCTCGAGTCCACCTTTTCAAAATGTACTTATCCGAGATATTTGTGAGGGTATGATTTATAGTTTTTAATGCATAGGAACACAAAATACTCATGAATTCAAACTTTCTACCACTACAAGTGATGGACTTGTCCATTGAGTTAACGGTAACAATGTGAAGACTATGATTTCTTTTATTCAAAACTTGGTATTTTCTGAACGTATCAGACTTATCTACTTTTTTCACTATTTGATCAAGGCTATCGCCAAATTATGCTTGAAATAATTTTAAAATGGTTGGTGTATATACATTAGCTGGGTGCTTCAGGATACTAAGAGGAAAAGTCACATTTGGTGAACTCTGGTTCATTTTGAAATTGGCTTCTAATTTTGCATTTCGTCTATCATCCACCAATTGTTCGAAATGTTCAAAAAATTTTGATTATATTTTGGTTAGGATGTAAGTATCTCTTCAAATCCTTATTTAAACTTTCACAACGCTAGGTGCTTTTCATATCTGCACAAAAAGTATTCTTTCCATAAACTAATGTCTCACTTCTCTTTTTCATCAAATAATCGTTGTAATTATATATTATCTGTAAGATTATATTTCATGATCGTTTTTTTCTACGCCTGAAGAAATTCATATTCCTCATCAAAATCATATACACATATATTAAAATCATTGTCAAACGACTTGTAAGAACAAAATAGATGACTTAGATGTTTGCACGTGTTCTAAAACATATATCATACACAAATATAGTGAACCATTCCTGATAACTCTGTCTTGATTGAATTTGATATAGCCTTATCTCGATATGCGAGAATGGTTTAGGATTTTTTTTAATACACATTGCATCACAAAAAGTTTTAAACAACCATTTGAAAGAATCTATCGTTTCATTGCAGAGGAGTGCAGACCCAAAAATAATTGTCTATTTATGATTATTAACACCGATGAATGGTGCAAAAGGTCGTCCATACTCGTTTATTTTATACGGCGCGTCAAAACAAATCACATCTCCAAAACGTTCATAATCTAAAATCATTCTTCCATCTGTCCAAAAAATGCTGGTGATACAGTCTTCAATATCAAATTGAATAAAATAAAAGAACATTGGATCTTTATCTTGTTTTCTTTTAAAAAATATCAAAAAACCTTCGTCATCAATTTTTTTCATTGTTGTCACATTCGTTTGTAAATAATTCTTATAATCTACCAAATTATATCCAATATTCTATCGACCACCGGCCTGTCTAGTCATGAAATCAAATGTTGCTTTTGATTTTATACCTGAATTATCACGGTTATCGGCAACTACTTCATGAGTAAATTTTCATAGTGATCTTAACAAATGAGCTTCTTCAGGATATGTAAGAATATGATTATAATCAATCTTTAGCTCAGTAACATGATATTTATCATCAACTCCCAATCTAATTTTCATATGTGCCTCACAACCTAATCTTGTTTCATCCCGATGATTCTCCACATTAACATCACGTTTATCAAATGAACGTTTACCTTCTTTGAAATAAACAAAATCTCTCATTTTCAATACACATCTTTTTGTCTTTATTTATACTATGCTACCGAATACCGAAATCGACTTTCATTCCAAGACTATTATAGAAATCATATGCATCTTTCTTTGTCCATACTAATTTCTGGATTTGGTACTTTCTCATCCATGTTTGGATCATCTATACCAATTTTTACTTCAGAGTTGATGTTTATATCATGTCGTGATTGAGGCATAGAATCCACCAGGCATAGCGTGCAAGAAGTCATAAGACCTCTATTTTCCATTGACCTATAATATTAAGAGATATTTAACATGAGGACTATGATTAAAATAATAAAAAAATTTATAAAAAACATATATAACCTATCATCCAACATAAAACACTTTAAATAAAACTAAAGAGTCATCATTAAGAGTGCAATTGACGAAAATCATCCCTAAATCCTATATAATCTGTGGGCCACTGGAGTTTTGAATGGCCTAATGAATGCCCTAAAATGATCAATCACAATGGGCCGGACAAAGTTCCTGGTATGGCTGTCTATCTCTAGGTAGGTCTTGGTGGGGGTGGTACCTAATCTGCACCTCCTACGGGATCCACCAATGGTTTGAATGGCAAATAACCATTTAGATCATAGGAAGCTTTCAATGATAATTGTTTAATACCACCATTGTTATCCACTTAAGATCCATACATATCTATATTTTTTGGCTCATATTTTAAAATGAGTCAGAAAATTAGATAGACAAAATAGATATACAACACATACAACAAGGTGGGCCCCACAGTTAGAGATTGCGCCCACCTATTGGATCGGGGTCGCTGCTAACCAGCGATGTCCTAATTTTGTGAGAATCCATTCATCTAGGTGTGTTGCGACAATTGAGTGGATTGAATGGAATATACACTATATAGAAGACCCCATGTTCTTTAGACAGTTTCCATAAGACCTTTCATCTCAATGAGCAACAATTACACTGAGTAAACTCTATGGGCCCACTATGATGTATGTGTTTTATCTACGTCATTCATCCATTTTTATAGGTTCTTTCATGGTATGAGCAGAAATTGAAGAATGGGCAAGCTTAAGGTAGACCATACCACAGGAAACAGTGGGATAATCGAAACTTTTGTGGCTTGTAACAACATTTAGCATTGATCATAAATGATTACATCACTTAATGAATGGGCAAAGTCCCACATACATGTTTCATATTAGCATTATCCATGACTACATAGATAACCTCGTCATCCAGATCTTGACCTAACAGAAATCTTAAGAGAGAATAGGAAAAGCTGGGAAACAAGGCGAGAGAGAAGATGGAGAGAAGAGGAAGAGAAGAGGGAGATCAGGGAGTGAAGAGGGCTCCAGAAACTATTTCTTTTAATTGAGGATCTGAACACTCTTCTTTCAGTTGAGTTTTTTCTTTTCTCGTTTTCTCTTTTTTTTTCCTTTATTTTTATAATATTTTGAGGTCCAGTTGTTTTTTCTTTTAAGTAAACAAGTGACGTAGATCAATGAAAAGCAAGCAATCAGGGACTCCCTGTTTGACTAATAACAGAGGATCTGAACTCATCTAAAAGTCTTTTATAAGCATATCATAAGCTTAAATTATTGTGGCAATCGTACGGCTAGAACTACGCTAAGGTGGGCCACGGCCCTAAAGCTTTAAGCGGCTAAGATTGGTATAGGACTGACCAAGGCCTAAACAATACCGATGAATCCCACGAGGTAGAGATATGTTACATATATGCCATGTGTATAATTGGTTTTCGTTTATACTTGGGATACATGTATTCATTAATCATCACGCTCTTATCAAACATCGAGATTCTGATGTATTAGTCTTATATAATACACCAACATTTAATAATATTATTCATCAACTAAGCTAATCTCCCACCCAATCATTCACCATGTGTACGAACCTAAATGAGTGTGTCGATATAATGATTTAAACAATTTTTACATGTAGGTTTATCATTTAATTTACCAAAGTTCTTTATATTAACACACATACACATTAGAATAAGTCCTTATATCATACATCACTAATACCCTTTTACTGTACAATATATACTTAAGTAACCATCAAGCTAAGCAATTCATCTATGCATAGATTTCAAATTGAAGCCCAACTATCAGGTAGATCAGTCAATCGATAAGACCGTTGGATAAGATTATGTCATTCATGGACGGTCATTCAGGATACAAACATATCTTCATTGTTGAATAAGATATTTTAAAGATGACATTCTAGTGCTCCGATGTAATTAGGACCTACTACTGGATCGTGATACCTTTTAGGTTGAAGAGCGTTAGCGCTACCTATTAAAGAGACATGAACGTCACCTTCCACGACATGATTGACATGATTATAGATGTATACATCGACAACATCGTGGTAAAATCCATCGAATATGGTAACCACTTCACTGATTTAAGAAGATCTTTTGAGTAATCGAGGAAACACCAGCTAAAAATGAATTCTTTTAAATGCGCGTTCAATCTCTATAAGAAACTTCATAGGGTTTCTTGTGCATCAACGAGACATAGTGTTGATACTTCGAATGAGGAGAGAAAAAAGAGAATTGAGTAATGCTCTCAATCTTTATATTAGTTATACTAAAATACAACCTTGGGTAAGAAGGAAATAAACTAAGATAAGAAATTCTAGTAAATGAGAGATAAGGAGATAAGAATGAGCAATGTGGAGAGATAAGGAGATAATGACAAATAAGGAGATAAGGATGAGGTATGTGGAGAGATAAGGAGATAAAAATGAGCTACGTAGAGAGATAAGGACGAGCTACGTCCCCGATGGATGATGTGTCCCCTTGACCGCTTCTCCTTCAATACTCCCCCTCAAGTTTGGCCCAAAAATGTCGGACAATCCAAGCTTGGAAGAAATAGTCATATGCCTATCTCTTGGTAAAGCTTTAGTAAACACATCAGCAAGTTGGTCTGTTGTGCGAACATATGGAGTAACAATCTCCTAAGCCTTGATTTTTTCTCGAATAAAGTGGCAATTGACTTCGATATGCTTTGTATGCTCATGGAATACATGATTTCTGGAGATATTAATAGGTTATCATACATCATCTGCATTGGTGTAGAATGACAGAAACCGATCTCGGTCAAAAATTTCTTCAGCCAAAGTAATTTACAGGTGGTCTGTGCCATAGTTTTGTACTCAGCTTCGGCACTGGAGCGTGCCACAACCATTTGCTTTTTGCTCTTCCAAGTCACCAAATTACCGCCAACGAAAGAACAATAGCCAGTTGTAGATTTTCAGTCATCTTTGGAACCGGCCCAATTAGCATCAGAAAAAGCAGAAATATTTAGATGACCGAACTTGGAATAAAGGAGACCCTTGCCAAGAGAGCCTTTGATATAACGAAGCACATGACATGCAACATCCATATGGGTAACTCGAGGCAAATGCATGAACTAACTGAGGGCACTCACAGCATGAGAAATATCCAGCCTGGTAATAGTGAGGTAAATAAGCCTCCCAATGAGGCGTTGATAAGGTCCGAGATCAGAGAGGGCCTCACCATCCAATGAAGTAAACTGATGGTTGACCTCGAGAGGAGTGTCAAGTGGCTTACAACCAATCATTCCAGTCTCAGTGAGTAAGTCCAGCGCATATTTACGCTGACATAAGGAGACTCCATGTCGAGAACGAGTTATCTCAATGCTCAAGAAATAACGTAAAGATCCCAAGTCTCTTACCTCAAAAATGCAAGAAAGGTGGGATTTGATGCTAGAAATTGCAAGTGAATCGTCACCCATGACGATAATATCATCGACATAAACAGAAACAATTGTAGTCCCCTTTGTCGAGCATTTCTAAAAGATAGAATGATCTGAGCTACACTGGTGAAAAAATGCATCTCTCATTGCATGAGTAAATTTCTCAAACAATGCACGCGGTGATTGCTTGAGGCCATATATAGACTTGCGAAGGTGGCACACTTTCTTTTCCTCCCCCTTTTGGCGAAAACTGGGTGGCTGACTCATATAGACTTCTTCATGAAGATCACCATGTAAAAATACATTTTTTTACATCAAGTTGATAAAGTGACCAGCCCAAATTTGCTGCAAGAGATAAAAGGACACGAATAAAATTATTTTGGCAACTAGAGCGAACGTCTTGGTGTAATCGATGCCATAGGTCTAAGTAAAGCCTTTTGCAACAAGCAGAGCTTTATACCGATCAACAGTATCATCGGGCTTGTGCTTAAGAGTGTACACCCATTTACAACCCACCGCCTATTTTCCCGTAGGTAAATCAACAAGTTCCCATGTCTGATTTTTCTCCAATGCAGTCATCTCATCCATCATGGCATGCTTCCAATTCGGGTCTGCTAAGGCAACATCCACCTGGGTAGGGAGAGATATGGAATCCAAATTGGCAATCAATGACTTGTAGGAGGGAGAAATCAAGTGATATGAAACAAAGCAGTGGATAGGATGAGAAGTAGAAGGATGAGTACCTTTCCATAGAGAAGCGGGAAGGTCCGATGAAGAAATGGATCCCAAAGCCGTGGATGATGGTGATGGAAGTAATGGTGCATCGGTGCTACTCCACTTCTTCTGGCGATGAGAAGCATGTGGTGGTGCTGGTAACAATGCTTGAGAACAAATGTAATCTTGTAGGTGAGTTAGTCTAGTATTGGGCCGAGTAAAATGGCGAGGTGGGGGTGGTAAGAAATGAGGAGGAGATGAAGGTGTGATAGATGATAGAGGAGATGAAGGCGATGAGGGATCCACCGGTAACGGGGTAGACGATGGAGGATCTAAAAAGGGTATAGGAGTGACATGAGGGGATGAGGAAAGAATTGAGGACTTTGGAGAGAAGAAATTCAGAGACTCAAAAAAGGAAGCATCAAGGGTGACATAACGTCGGCCAGTATCAGGATTAACAAATTTGTAACCCTTTTGGATGGGAGAATACCCAACAAACATGTATGGAATGGAGTGATGAGATAATTTTGTGCGAGAAGGAGAAAAGTCATACTCATAAGCGGTGCACCCAAACACCCTAAGAGGGATATCAGTGACATGATGCACTTTCCTGAATATAGAAATAGGAATTTGAAAATCGAGAGCAGAGTGAGGTAGTGGATTGGCCAGGTAGCATGCAATGAGAACGACATCTCCCCAATATCGTTTGGGAACATGCATCTCAGTAAGGAGACACCGAGTAATATTTAGCCATTGTTGATTTTTCCTCTCGGCTACCCCATTCTGCTAAGGAGTGAAAGCGTAGGTAGTGTTTGACTCAATGCCATGTTGGCGAAGATAGGTAAGAAAATCAATAGAGAGATATTCTCCACCATTATCACAATGAAGCATCTTGACGGTGACACTAAATTGATTTATCAACCAAACATGGAAGGACTTAAAAATTTTAAAAACTTCGCTTTTATTTTTGAGGAGATAGATCCATGTTATTTTGGTGGTGGCATCCATAAAAGAGACAAAGTAACGAAACCCCATGGAAGAAGTAACAGGAGAGGGTCCCCACACATTGGATTGAATGAAAGAAAACATAGGGACAGAATGTTTATTTAAAACCAAAGGAAAAGAAACCCGTATTTGTTTAGACAAAGCACAAGTACTACATTGAAATTTCTTAATGTTATGCTGAGAAATAAAGAGGGAAATAAACTATGTAAAATTGAAAAAGAAGGATGGCCATACCGACAATGTCATCGATAAATATCCTCATGATTAACAGAAATGAGATGAGCAGCCGCACAGGGTTGAACAGCCCCATCAAACCAATATAGGCCAACACTTTCACGTCCACCACCAATCATCTTTCGCGTTCTCAGATCCTGAAATGTACAATGAGAAGGAAGAAATATAGCAGCATAATTAAGTTGTTTAGTACGGGTGCCCACAGATAGTAAACTAGAAGCAAGACTTGGGACAAGAATGGTCTTATCAAGAGTCATAATAGAAGTTAGAGGAACGGTACCTGACCCAGTAATAGGGATAAGGTTCCCATCTGCTAATATAACAGAACCTAAAGTAGAACTGGGAGTAAACAAAGAGAAAATGTTAGACATACCAGTCATATGGTCAGTAGCCCCCGTGTCAATGACCCAGGGCTGAGAAGAGGGAGTAATGGTGGATGTACCTTGCACAGCAGAACTGAAAGTAGCTGAAGATTTTGAAGCAAATAGACCAGCTTTCTGAGCGACAAGACTATCATATTTTTCTTGAGAAATTGGAACCATACTAGTAGAGGAATCAGATGGAGCCTCTTCAGATTCAATAGTAGAAAAATATGCACCACGGCCACCAAATGAGCGACCACGTCCACGAGAAAAACCTTCACGCATTGGAGGTCTGCCATGAAGGATCCAGCAGGTATCAACCATATGATTGGTGTATTTGCAATGAGTGCAAAAAAGAGAATTGCGACCACGACCACAGACTCCAGACCCACGTGCTCGATAGGAAGAAGTATGAACATCAACCTGTAAGGAAGACTGAGTGATCGAGATGGATGGAGTCATAACCTACTTCCTCTTCTCTTCTCTAGCTAGAATAGCATACACCTGATTCAATGTCATGGACTCAACATTATGGATAATTTGTTGCTTGAGTGTATCATATTCATCATTCAAACCATCTAAAAACTTAAAGATCCGTCGTCGCTCCTGCCATTTCTTGATAAGAACTACATCGCGAGTACAATAAGTATCCTCCTTGTCATGGTAGGTGAGTTCCTCCCATAAACTGCGAAGTTTGACATAATACTCCATGAGGCTCTTGTCATTTTGTTGGAGAGATGCAATCTCCTTCTCCAACTGGAAGATGCGGGCCATGTTGTGTGCATCGCTGTAGAGTTCGTGGACAGTGTCCCAAATTTCTTTTGTCATCTTTAAGAAGAGAAGGTCACTCTGGACATTCTCATCCATGGAGTTCCATAGCCATGACATGACAATCATGTCATCTGATTCCCAATCTGCCTATTTCGGATCTCCATCATTAAGACGAGGAAGGGTTCTAGTGATGTGGCCGAGTTTACGCTTACCGCCAATAAAGATACGACAGCCTGTTACCATTATAGAAAATTAGGACCAGTAAGAAGAGATGATGTAATCTTCAGACTTAGATTCTCAGAGTGTCTGAGATCAACATCAAGAGGAGACGAAGTAGAATCGTTGGAGTCCTTCGATGGAGCCATACAAAGAAAAAAAATGGACAAAGAGTTTAGGGAGAAGAAGTTACAGAAAAAAATTAATTTCTTTTTTTTTAAAGAACCACCATGCTGGTCGTATAAGGGATGGCCAGTCAAACTATAAAAAGCACAAAATAAAAAAAGAGGTTGTGAAGTAGGTGGTGGTGGGGCGGCTATGGTGGTGGTGATAAGAGGTTGAGAGATTAGGGTTTAAGAAGCGAGGGATCGAAATTGCTCTGATGCCATGTTGATACTTCAAATGCAGTAAGAAAAAAAAAAGAATTGAGTAATTCCATCAATCTCTATATTATTTATACTAAAATACAACCCTTGTCCAAGAAAGAAATAAACTAAGATAAGAAATTTTAATAAATGAGAGATAAAGAGATAAGGATGAGCTATGTGGATAGATAAGGAGATAAGGACAAATAAGGAGATAAGGATGGCCTATGTGGAGGGATAAGGAGATAAGAATGAGCTACGTGGAGAGATAAGGACAAGCTACGCCCCCGATGGGTGATGTGTCCCCTTAACCGGTTCTCCTTCAATACATAGAAATCGATTAGAACAAGGTATGAGCCATCCTAGAAGAAGCGTATCTGAAAAGTAAGAAAAAATTGCAGAGATTCATCAACAATGTAAAAAAATTGCAGAGATTCATCAACAATGTGAATTTCCTTTACCGATTCATTTCAAACTCAATGGGAAAAATTAGTCCATTTGTGTAGCTAATCAAGTTGAAGGCTAACCATGACTTTTTCTGATAATCAAAACATCATATCACTTTCAGTCAATTAAATGAGTATCTTATGAAGCCTCCTATTCTGATTCCCCCAAAGAACGATAAGCCATTTTATTTGTACAACTCGGTTATGAAAGAATCAATCAAGGCACTACTTGCGCAAGAAAATGATGACAAGAAGGAGCATCTCATCATTACACATCTAGAATGTTGCATGACACGAAAGAGGCTATTTGTCCATCGAAAAGCTTTGTTTGGCATTGTATTTCACTGGAACAAAACTCCGTCACTATCTCATGAGGCATAGTCCATGTCATCTCATCAACAAATCTAATCAAATAAATGCTTATGCGACCAATCCTGTGAGGAAGGATCAAGAAATGGATCCTGGCTTTTTATAATTCTCCTTCTAATATGTTCTCTTGATAGTAGTCAAGGGCTAGACACTCATAGATTTCTTGGTCGAACACCCCATGAGGATTAATGATCAGATCACAACAGAGGAATTGGAGAACGACACTGTTCATCTGGTTCCATGAAGACTCGCATTCGATGGTTCATGAACAGAGTATTCCTCAATAATAGGAATAATCATTATTTTCTCCACTTGAAGAAGGGAAGAATGTGTGTTCTAACTTGAGTTTGACCATACTGATAATCATGCCGAATATACAGCATCAGCCTAGATATTCTGCTAAAGTTGGGGACCAAGACTATTGAAATCAATTGTGACTTGTTACTGGTCCTGAATCAGTTGACAAGAAAATATAAATACACAAGTTGAGCATTGTTACCATACTATGGGACCACTGTACAGTTACTAGATGAATTCACCAATGTTACCTTGAGGTACATCCCTTGAGAGCAGGACAAGGACCCCAATGAGATGATGCAGATTGTAGCAGGGTTTAAACTTCCCACGGGAATATCAGAGAGGTTTCTTGTGGTTCAGAAATGCTTATTGCCCGTAATGCAACAAAGGCCTTTTTCCGTGAAGGTGACATCAATGGAGCTCATAGTCGATGATTGACAATATCTAATCGTGCGGTATTTAATGAGGCCAAGTACGGGAACCGAAAGGTCGGTACGACGGATTTCCCTCCATTACCTAATCCTAAACAATGAATTGTACATGAAAGTAGTAGACAACCTTCTCTTAAAGTGTCTAAGACAAAACGAGGCCATGGTAGTCATCAATAAGGTACATGAAGGCATCTGTGAAGCCCACCAAACAAGTCTCAAGATGCAATGGTTGATTCGATGACACGATTATTATTGCTCAATGATTCAAAAAAATTGTATAAATTATGCAAAGGGATGCGAAGCATGTCAGAGGCATTATCCTTTACAGCATGTTCTAGCATCAGAGCTCCATCCAATTATAAAACCATGGCTGTTATGAGGATGGGCTATCAATATCATTGGACAGATATATATGCCTTCCTCGAAATTGCAAAGCTTTATCATTGTAGCCACCGACTACTTCATCAAATAAGTAAAGGCACGATCAACGAAAGTAATTGAATAATAAGAGATTATGGACTTTATCAAGGAGCGCATCATTTACCGAGTCGGCATTCCTGAAACAATTATGGTAGACAGGGGAGTTTCCTTCTCTGGAGCCCAGATGTAAGAGTTCGTGGCTACATATAAATTTAAATTCGTGTATTCAACACACTATTATGCTCAAGCCAATAATCAAGCCAAGTCGACCAACAAGATATTAAAAATTATCATTAAGTGAATGGTGAATGATAATCCGCGATCGTGGCATACAACGTTATGCAAGGTACTATGGGTCTACCGAACTTCACAAATTGACAAGTATCAAAATGACACATTTTGCATTTACCTATGGGTATAATATAGTATTTCCTATAAAAGTTAATATTTTCTCCTTAAGGGTAGTGCACCAACACAACTTGACCTTGAAAAAGTTCAAGGATTCCATGCTCGTGAAGCTAGAAGAGTTGGATAATGTAGAGTTGTAGGAATTGGATAATCTTAGAGTCTACAAGCTTAAAGTGGTCAGGGCCTACAATAAGAAGTTGAAGGAGAAGAATTTTGCCAAGAGTGAGATTGTATGGAAAATAAAACTTTCGATTAGTGCGAAG
Organism: Magnolia sinica; assembly: GCF_029962835.1. Taxonomy (NCBI): domain Eukaryota; kingdom Viridiplantae; phylum Streptophyta; class Magnoliopsida; order Magnoliales; family Magnoliaceae; genus Magnolia; species Magnolia sinica. The sequence goes on from NC_080578.1 coordinate 96,561,623, forward strand.
GATAGTGTGTACGGAAAGTGGAAGGCAACATGGGAATGACCCTTAGTAAAGAAAATCATACACGATGGAACCCATCTACTAGAATATATAAATGGTCAATAAAATAGAAACTCAATCAATGACCAATATTTAGAAAGGTACTATCCGACCTAATAAGAATGTATGAGTGAGGAACCAGCCGATGATCAAGCACGCCCAAGTGATGAATAAAACAACATCAAAAGAAGTAAAAGATCAGCCCGGTGATGAATAAAAACTCAATCAATGACCAATATTTAGAAAGGTACTATCCGACCTAATAAGAATGTATGAGTGAAGAACTAGCCGATGATCAAGCACGCCCAAGTGATGAATAGAACAACATCAAAAGAAGTAAAAGATCGGCCCGGTGAGAGTGTGGCACTCGATATCAAGGTTGTTCAAATTGTAATCTTATGTCCTTACTTAAATAATAAATAATAATTAGGCTTTCAAGCTTAGGTTTCTACCCATTGTGAGCATTAATTTTTTCATGTGTGCATTAAACCGCAATGATCGAGCATCAAATTTATCTGGTTGTGTGTCAAATATTGAAACGGTCGTCGAAACCTGAATATCATGTCCCAATGCATCTCTCGATACAAATGGACGTTGTTTACACACATTTTCAGAGCTCTAACTCAGCCCAATAAGAAACTACCACGTGATGCCACTACACGTTTAGCACACGGGTTTAGCACACACAAGAGGTGTACTCGCACCCAAAAAGATCTTCGGTCAATTTCCTTTCAGCCTTTCCAAAATGAGAGATTCTTCCAAGACACGTTCAGAGAGGCAAAAGTAATCAAGAAGGTTCTGAAGATTAGGAGATCAAACTCATGTCCAAGCCAACCCAGTTTGGGTCTGAGCCAAAGTTGGGAAAGGGACTCCCATCAGCTAATCCTGAACTGCCCATTGATTGGGACAAAAAGCAATGGAAGAGTTGGATGATAAAAACAAGATTCAGTCTACGCAATAGTTAAATATAGGAAGAGAGAGGGAGTACCCACATGCTCATAGAATTGCATCTCAATTAGAAACCTGAGGGTTTTAAGATGTGATGGATCTTGTCCATACATCGTTCCTAGCATCAAAAATCATCCCGCGGTGAATGGTGAAAATGCCAAAGGAGACTTTGTCTAGACTATCCGACATCTCTTAGTGACCTCTAGCCCAATCCATTTGATATACCGTCACCAAAGACGTAGATGGTCAAGATTGATCTGAATCTATCCCCAAAGCTTGCTAGAGGAATCTCAACAGCTCTAGGTTCAGCTCTCAAGAAACTTTGATAGTCCTAAGCCTAATTTTTAGTTGGCTATAAAGATTGCCGCAACTGATCAACTATGAGAAAAAGACCCAAGAAGTTAGAAGTTTGAATTTAACTAGAATCCTTCTCCCCATTCCAAGTCTCCAATTCAGACCAATCAAAGAGATTCTTGTATCCAGAAAGCGAGTGACATAAGCACGAAGGATCCAAAAGCAATAAGGAAACCCTAGTGAGGGTTTCACCACCTCAATGAATTATAAAATGAGCAATCGAAGAACAGCTCGAGGCTTTACGCCAAACACATCAAGTTGTCTTTTATTTTTCTTTTCTTTCATTTATTTTCCTACCATAGCTTAGTTTATGGCCACCGCCTAGTGGCTCCCACTACAGTACTTAGAAGTAGAGATAGTCTTTTTACAACCTTAAGTTGTAAATCGTGATCATATAAGTTTCGATTTAGTTGATCACAACCACCTCGATTATGTGTTTCGATGGGCGTGTCAGATATTTATCCATTTTTTTGTTTATTCATTTGATTGTCTTACAACTTATCAATTATAATCCGTTTCAATCCGCAACATTCTGCCTTATTTAATTTGCATGTCTTTGTTCATTTAAAAATTATTTTAAACTTAAGTAGTGCTGAAATCTATACTATCAGTCATATGAGTTGTCCAATTTAGTTGAATTGAGTGCAACAGTGGAGATGATATAATTTTCTGAAAACTATTCAACCATGATGAGGCCCACTAGTTGGACAGTTGAGATCGATAGATAATTGTAACGCCTCGAAAATCGGCACCTGAGTACAGTGACCCCAATCCCGAGTTCCCGGGTGTTAACCCAATGAAAATGCACATATGACCTCATTTAGATTCACATTCATTCCGCACACGGATAATCAGAGTAACACAATTCACTTAGCGGATCCAGAGCACAGTAGAGATAATAAAATATTCCGAATAGTAAAGCTAACAACAAAAAAATACAATTTCAATGGTAGTGATCACCCAAAATAGGGATTATACAAGCCACAATATACATACCCAAGATGGTTAAAGTTTAAAGCTTTCGGTTTACACAACCCGATATAAGCCTACCTGTCTGAGGTCTCACTAGTACTTACATCAATGATATACCTGGTTGGTGTTTTAAAATACCGTCCTAGCTGGGAGTAGGTAGCTAACTCAGTGGTTCCTACCGTTGGTTGAAATTGTTAAGAAAATCATAACTGTTCTTTCTGTGACCTGAAAGTAGATGGTTGGAAGAGGAATACAACATGAATTAACATTTAACTAAACAAAGGCCCGAGATTGTTGGCTTGTATCTTTCAATTTGGGAGAGTTTCAGGACATGGCCTATCCACCGTGGGATGCAACAGACCAATGGTCCGGATTACGATCCACGGACCCCCACTTATCTAAACTAAGAACCCGTGTATATTGTGCAAATCCTCGGGAGGCTCTTATAATTCTTAGTAGGGCTATATGGGGCCGGGCCTGGAGTAGTTATGTGACCGGAATTTGAACTTTTTCGGGCTAGACATTCAAATTTCTATTTTTTTAAAAACCCGACCATTGATTCACTTGTAAATAAGGCCCTGTCTGGTTTTCCAAATTCCTACAAAATGTAAAATAAATAAGTCATCATTATCATTTCCAAGTATTTGTTCAAACATGAATTGTGGCTTGTAAATCTATAGTCAAATATACTTATGAAGGATTAAGTTAAGTAAATTGTAATTATTACATTTTCATTTTATAAATTTGTCATTTTTACAGTAATTTCTGGATGAAACAAACAACCTAACAAAATCATAATGGCAGTCAAATGTGATGTTACCATATAATACAAGAGTAAATAATTATTACCAATTTACAGCCATTTACCACGGTAAATGGAAAAGCAAGCAAGCCCTACAATGCCCTTGCCTTCTGTTTCCCAAAAATAGGAGGGCCCACGTGTAAAGTATCGTCACTTGCATGCATGGCTGGTAAAGATGTACGGAATGTTAGAGAAAAGACAAACGGTCCCATCATTGCAATTTTTGCGTGGTAGCCAACGAAATCTGTCTTAGGCTTGATGGACAGTTCAGATCAACCGATTAGACTGTCCACGTGAACCAATGCACCCATGGAGCCGGGGCATTTCTCTAAGGGCGTGTTCGGGCGGTGGCATGACAAGGGATTAGATGAGATGGGATTCAAAAAACATAATTATTACTCATGGCAGGGATTAGTTGCCATGGGATAAGATTAATGTCATGTTTTGTTGGTAATGTTGTAGTACATTGAATGGATATACCCACCATCATTTGAAATTACGGAGAATAACACACATGTGTTATATCTAAATGGTTCATTTGTTTTGTAATCTTATTTTATAGCATGAGCCTGAAAATGAGGTAGAGCCAAAACTAAAGTGGCCCCAAAGAAGTTTTCAACAGTAAGTATTCAATTATCATTGCTTTCCATGGTGGGGTCCACTTGAGCTTGAGATTTACCTGAATTTTTGGTCCATGCTCTAAAATAATCTCAAAAAATGGGTGGATGGTGTGGATATAGCCCACACATTATGGTGGGACCTACACAACTTGCTAACATTGGATGAAATTGACACGGGACCATGCAATTCCATCTCATCTAATTCCAAGCTTTTCCCTTCTTCCCCGGCATGGAGTGGAATTGGCACAGGACTAGATGAATCCCATCCCACCTAATCCCTTCTAATCCCACTTGCCCAAACATGCCCTTAGTCCCGTGCCAATTCCACTCCATGTTTGTGGAAGAACTTGGAATTACGATTAGATAGAATTGCATTGGGTCCATGCTAATTTCACTCAATGTTAGCAAGTTGTTGTAGGTCCCACCATGATATGTGGGCTATATCCATGCTGTCCACCCATTTATTGAGATTATTTTAGAGCATGGGCCAAAAAATCAGGTAAATCTAATGCTCAAGTGGACCCCACTATAGAAAGCAACGTGAATTGAATACTTACCGTTGAAAACTTCTTTGAGGCCATATAAGTTTTGGATCTACCTCATTTTTATGCCCATGCCATAAAATGAGGTTACAAAACAAAAGAACAATTTAGATATAATACATGTGTGTTATTCTAGGTGATTTCAAATGATGGTGGGTATATCCATTCAATATACCACCATATTATCAACGAAGCAGGGCATTAATCTTATCCCATGGCAATAGGGGGCAATCCCTATCATGGGTAATAATTATATTTTTCGAATCCCATCCCACCTAATTCCTTCTAATCCCACCGCCCAAACAGACCCGAAAGGTATTGCCAGGGCCCGACGGAAATCGATGCGCGCTTGGGGAGTGGCGAATCACAGATGTCGGTGGATCTACGATTGTGGGGCCCACCGTGATCTATATGTTTTGTATCTAGGCCATTCATCCATTTTGTCGGCTCATTTTAGGTCATGACCTAAAAATAGAATAGATCCAAACTTCGCATGGACCACACCACAAGAAACACCAGTGATTAAACACCCACCATTAAAAAATTAAGGTAGGCCACAAGTTTTGGATCAAGCTTATATTTGCGTTTTCCCTCTATCCGGATTAGATAGCAAATAAACATCATGGTGGGCCCAATGAAGTTTTTAATAGCAGGTGTTCAATCACCACTATTTCCCTTTGTGGGGTCCACTTGAGATTTAGATCTCCTTCATTTTCAGGAATATACCCAAAAATAAGCTGGACAATGGATGGACAGACACACATCACAGTAGACCCAACGGTCACAGATTCGAGTCCGAAGCAGCTGGACCCGACCCGATCCGACCATTTTGGTAAAAACAGTTTTTTCTCAAAATGTAGAAATCGTGTTTTTCAGAAGCTGAAAATGAGAATCTTTTACAGCCGTGAAAATGTCATTTATGCCTTTCATAAATAGCTTTAAACCATTTTGATTTTGAAAACAACAAACAACCACATCCACCAACAATCATGACCCACCATCCCTTTGATTTTTTAAGATATGTCCTGTTGCTAAAAGACAAACGTGGTCCATGCCTTTTCACAGTACATACATTTCCTATTTCTGACTAGTGAGGTCTGTGGTCCATTAATCCATGCCATCGGTCCGTTGAGTCCCATCATGGATGGTGAGATGGGGCCCTGTGCCATAAAGGCTTCTTTTCAGTAACACATACCACTGTTGTATTTTCTTAACCGTCTACATGCCACAAATCAACGGCGCGGATTCGGATGGGGAACCACTGATGTCGGTGGATGCATGACCGTGAGCCCACTGTGGCATGTGTTTTATATCCACGGGTGTATCTGCTTTGCCAGTTCAACGAAGCACATCCAAATATCAGGTGGACCATACCACAGGAAACAGTGCTGAGTGAATGCCCACCGTTAAAAACTTTTTAGGAACCAGCCAAAAGCTTTGAATCAAGCTGTCTGTGTGACCTTATCAACTGAATGGCAAACAAACGTTAAAACGGGCCTTAGGAAGTTTTTAACGGTGGGCGTTCAATCAAAATTGGTTCCGGTAGTGGGGTCCACCTGAGATTTGGATCTGCTTCATTTTCGGTCTCATACCCTGCAATGAGCTGAAAAAAAATAAAAATAGACGGTCCGTGGATCTGCTTCATTTTTGGGATCATGCCTTCTAATGAGCTGAACTTTAAAAAAAAAAAAAAAACACAAAGGACGGACGGACAGCTCGTCTGTAAGTATAAAACAAATACATTATAGGGTGGCTTGGATAAAAAACACATGCATTATGGTGGGCCCTACACTTGCAGATCTACCATGTTCCTAAAACAGCCCTAATATGAGCCGACAAAACGGATGGATGGAGCGGATATAAAACACATACATCATAGTGGGCCCTACAGTCCTTATCCACCATTGGTGGTTCCCCTGATCGACCAACATGTTCCAAATCAAAAAGTCTAAAACGGCCCTAAAATGGGCTGACAAAACGGATGGACGGCGTGGATATAAAACACATATCATAGCGGGACCCACAGTCACGATCCACCATCTGTAGTTCCTCTGATCCACCACCATGTTCCAAATCAAAGCCTAAAACAGCCCTAAAATGAACTGACAAAACAGATGGACAGCACGGATACAAAACAAATACACCATAGTGGGCCCCACAGTCACAGATCCATCAACCTGGGTGGTTCCCCAAATCCGCCTACGCATCCCAAATCAGGTCTAAAACAGCCTTGTAATGACGAGCTTTTCTGAACATTTTCCATCGTGGAACACAATAGATGAATGGTCCGGATTACTGAACCATTAGCCTTAGTATGCTGTGCAAAGATGTGGGGGCCCACTCAACCATTTTGACTCCTGAAACGGCTGACATAAAACAAGCAATGAGAAAACCAAAATCCAACCTCTCATCCTAACGCAAAACACAATACAAACAGATGGAGTGCTACAGAATAACTTAAATAAATAGAGAGAATGGGAGAAGGGAGATAATAGAAACAGAAATCAAGCTAAAAACGTTCGCTCCTCTGCTCACAACACCCGCTGATGTTGACCTACAAAATTCCAACAGGGCAAAAAACATTGCGTCTTTCATTCAACTGGTACACGTGAGATTTTGTACCAACAGCGTAATCCCATCCATCCATTCGGTGGGCCGTCTGCGGGAATTCCTACTAACATTCTAAGCTGGATTAGATATATTCCAGCTTTGAATGTGACAGTGTGATGTGGGCCCTCCACAAAACGGATGAACACCACTTGCCTATAACCCCAAGCTCTGTAGGGCCACTTTGATGTCTGTGTTATATCCGCTCCATCCATCTGTTGGCCCACTCATTTTAGGACATTAAACCACATATGGGGGAGATTCAGAACTAAAGTGAGTACATGATAGGAAAAAATGAAGATTGAATGTCCACCTTTAAAACATTCTGCGGCCCATAAGTTTTTTAATCATGCTGGGGAATCACCTTATGGTTGGATGGAATATAAATATCACGGCCCCAGAAAAGGTTTCAACAGTGGGCATTTCCATTCCACTGTTTCCTATGGTATGGCCCACTTGAATTTTGGATCTCCTTCATGTTTGTTCCCATGTCTTAAATGAGAGGACAAAACGGATGGACTAAGTGAATATAAGACAAACATCATGGTGGGCCCTGCAGTTGCCACCCAAATGGACGGTGTGGGAGCCATTGGAACTGGACGTCCAACGACCCTGCCACCACCAACCTCAACTTTGTAAGGTCCACCATGATGTATGTGTTTTATCCACGCCGTCCATCCGTTTTGCCAGCTCATTTTAGGCCACGAGCCCAAAAGTGAAGCATATCAAAAGCTCAAGTCGACCACACCACAGTATACAGTGGGGATTGAACACCTACTGTGGAAAACTTCTTCAGTAGCACACAAGTTTTGGATCAAGCTGATATTTGTATGTCCTTCATCCAGGTCACGTGTGCTTCAATTTCGGGCTCAAGGCCTAAAATGAGCTAAGCAAAACGGATGGACGGCATGGATAAACCACATACATCATGGAGGGCCTCACAGAGTCCTGCCACCACAGAGGTCCACAATCAACTCCCATCGTAACTCATGTGTCACAACCAAACACAGGTGCCGAGCACAGTGAGAAAATGAGATTTCCATTAATTAAAACGATAAGTAGTTAATCAGGCTATATTTCTTGGGCGAATGCCGCCTTAAACAGATTCAAAAATAAAAATGAAAGGGCACTCTGCTAGACAAGAGATGTCTACCTCACCATCCCTGGCTTTGTGGTGAGTCCGAACCCAAATGGGAAGAGCGGGTCATAGTGTGGGTCGCCTACATTCATCGGCAGCTGATCAACGGACTTGAACCACGTCCGAGCGAGCTTGCCTGAGAAACCATAGTCACCAAAAAGAACATCAGTGACACCCTTGCCTTCAGTGCCTGGCAGCCAGGCAGCTACAAGAGCATCAATGGTGGAGATGTATGGCTCAATCACGACAGGCCGTCCAGATATCACAACAACTACGCACTTGATGGCACCGCAGACATTCTTGATTGTGCTTGGGCCCGGGTCAGGGATAGTGAGGTTGAGGCTGTCGCCGTAGGTTTCTGCGTAAGGATGCTCCCCGGTGACAACGATGGCATAGGAGAAGCCGTTGGACTTTACAAAGTCTGCATCGGGATTCTCATTGAAGACAACTTGGGTTGCTGGATCGACAGTGGATTTGATAGCGTTGAGGATTGTAGTTCCTGTTAACACAAAAAGCTTTCCATTTAATAACCAGAAGGAAAATATTAGATTTGCTCATGAAGAACATGAAATGCCAGAGGCAAACAGAAGCAAATATGCCAACATAGCATGTGTATTAAAGATCCGGCCCATCGAAAATCTCAGGTTGGTCCCCACAGCTGTTGTGATTTCCAATATACCCATTCATTTTACTCAAACTAGTGTGGCCCATCTGACCAGGCCAGTCCCATCATCGCGCAAGCTACACATACAGCAAGTATAGGCTGTTTGTGATTTTCATTCTAGCCAATCATTTCACTTCGAATATTGTGACCCATCAGATGAATGGATCAGCCTGATTTATGAGCAACTGCATGTTCATTGTTCATGATTGGCCAGACGCAGTTATTGGTGTGGATTGGTGATATTAGAAACATACCAATGGTAAGGTCATTCCCGCTCAATCCCTGCCACTCAATTGTCCACCCCCCACACTGGTAGCCCAAGTTGTCGGCATTGGTCCCGGCAACAAGGATCTTTGGTGCCTTCTTTGGAAGGGGCAGCAATGGCTTATCGGCAGATTTCCCATTCTTCAAAAGCACGAGGGATTTCCTCACAGCTTCCCTTGCCAACTCCCTATGCTCCTGTTCAAATCCGAGCCATTTAAAATTTCAATCATTGATCATAGTCTTTAAACACAGCATAGTTTGAGGATTTCTGTAGATTAACCTGGCTTCCAAGCTGGTCTGCTAAGCTAAGATCTGCCAGTGGATTCTCGAACAGGCCCATCATGAACTTGACTCGCAAAATCCTTCTCACTGCATCGTCGATCCGGCTCATGGGGATGACCTTGCTCTTAACTTGGAGGGTCAGATCGTCAATGAAGTCGGTGTAGTTCAATGGAACCATGACCTGCAACAACACCCCAAGAATAAGAAAAAAGGTGGAGATGGACATTGTACATTTTGACTCAGATTCAAAATTCAAGGTCGTTTGGATGCACAATTGAATCAAATCGCAATATAAAAAAAATCTAGTGAAGTGGGCGATTACCAAATTGTAATTGCCTTCTTCAGCATCATATGAACAGACTGAACTCGAAATTGCATTTACTTTGTTTCATTTTGAAAGAGCATGGAATGGAACTGCAATTCAATGGCTACTTTCTGATTACAAGTATTAGGAAAAAAATTGTTAGTGTTTTTGTTTCCACTTGCTTCAGCTGAAAGCTTCACAATTCAATGGCATTGGGCATCCATACACCGCCTCAGAGTTGACTCTTGCACGCTAGCTCAGGTATACCAATCACAGGTTTATGACAAACCTATCCAATAGTCTGATTTTCAGAGTACTTAAATTATCTTAACAATAACATAGAAATCAAATTAGACCCTCGAGTGAATTATGCAAGTTTTTGGGATACCCAACGGCATTTTTACTTGTTACGCGTGCACAGCCAAAATTATGGCAAGAGTTTTAGGTTGCGTGTGGATGCACAAGTGAATCGAATTGCGATCATTAGTTCCAGATGTAAATTTCCCATTCAGAAGCTACCCTTCAAATTGGAATTATGTTACTTTTTGGGATACCCAACTGCATTTTTACTTGCTACGCGCGCACAGCAAAAATTATGGCAAGAGATTTAGGTTGCGTGTGGATGCACAAGTGAATTGAATTGCAATCATTAGTTCCAGATGTAAATTTCCCATTCAGAAGCTACCCTTCAAATTGGAATTATGTTACTTTTTATTGAAAGGTAACACTACCAGGAATTGGACCCTGGATCACTCACACACTACAGTCTCCACCAGCTCATCTAATGAGCTCAAGTTGGACTTGAAAGGGTTGTAATTGCTCAAGTGCCATTTCCTGATTATGGCAAATTATGATTTGGTCATTTCCTCATTATCGAACTGGTTACTGTAATTCAATGCAATAATGCATCCAATATCAAACTGATTATTGTAATTCAATGCAATAATGCATCCAAATGCCGCCATAGAGTTCAAAAGGCTTCTGTCAAGATCTCTCATGCTCAATATAAACTTGGACTATTGAGCAAGTTTGTTAGAATTGTGCATTCTGCATCATTAAAATGATGAAATAAATTAGAATTGAATTCCTCATTAAATACAGGTAAAACAGGACCTAATTAAATATCATTTCCTTATGCTTAACAAGATTCATCATTATCAAGGTTTAATGGCCAACTAGGGTTACAGACTTACAGCTAGCCATTACTAAATGGAAGAACAGGAAATGCCAAGCTCATGCCAAAAAACTGGACTCTAAAATAAAAATAAATAAATAAATAAAATAAAAAAGGCACTACATACCATAACATAACACTGTTATGAGGTTTGCTCAAATACATCCCTATTGCAATGTGATACAATAGGACTTTATCCTTTGAATATGGATTGTCTTCCAATGATCCGAACCTTTTATACAACTCCCAGTTTGCGTGGTAGATACACAATAAATTATCTCTTAAACTCGATTATTTCAACCATTTGAAATTTGGCTCTTTGATTGAAAATGGACAGCCACCATAACCAATGTGTAATCAAAGGGTTGAAACGTTAGATCTGATATTTTTTTGGGGGCATCCCCCATCCAAGGGGATCCTCATCACATAAACAATTTGGGTCATTGGAAAAAACCCAATTCCAATAGATAAAGTCTCAACTTATCACATTGCAATACAGACATACTCAAGCGAACCTCCACTTATATCTGGAGAAGAAAAAAAAAAAAGAAAAAATAGTGTCAATCGCCGCCGCCATTCCATGATATGACAATCGTTCATTAGAAAAGAACAGTTGTTATTTAACAGGTAATTTTAATCATATAACACCACTATAATTATGTAGGGCATTGTAGCATTTTCTGTAACCTTTATTGTTGCACAGGAAAGTTTATAAAAAATGAAATTGATATATAGAAGATAGGCACTGACCATGTCAATGCCAGCATGAACTCCAGCATTGATAGAATATGAGTAATTCGAACCAGGTGGAGATGTGATCCTGTCAATCCCCTCCCAATCTGAGATGACAAAACCCTGAAAGTAAAGACAGCAAAGAACATTCAGAGTCAGTAGACTAGCAATTTGAACAAAATCAGAGAAACAAAATTATTCTAACAACCATGACGACAGACCCTAAAGCGGAGCTTGTTCTTGAGGTAGTCGGTGACAAGATCGTGGTTGGCGTGCATCTTCTGCCCATTCCAACTCGAATATGAGACCATGACGGTCGAGACGCCCTTGATGATCGAGTTGTAGTATGGAGGCATGTGTATACGGAACAATCCATTGCGGTCGATGATGGTGTTGTTCTCGTTGATGCCCTTGTTAGTGCCACCATCACCAACATAATGCTTGGCACAAGCCGCGACATTCTTCCTGTAAAGGAAAGAACGTATCAGCAAACATTAAAACTCAATGAGATTCTAAATAAGCTGTGCGAATATTGGGTCCACGTGCATGTGGGGCCACAACTCTGTGATTAAGGCCACTGATCCAATGGGTCTCACTTGGATTTGCATCAAAAAATTCATCCAAATTCATTCTTTGATTATTGCACACTCGGACCATATGTTGTTGTATCTGAACTGTTACTGTATTTTCTCCTTAACTAAGCCGTTTTCGAAGATGTAATCTTCCAATCTGGGAGCTTTACAAGAAAATCCCCATCCACAGCAAGGACTACCAAATCAACACTTTAGATCACTGATCTATGACCTCATATGTTCAGAATCCTGCACGTCAGCAAATGCCAGAAGACTGTAGATTGCTGATGAGCAGGATCCTGCATTTCCACTTTGACACATTTCAAGATTTTATTTATTTATTTCATTTTTTTTTTGAAGATTGACACATTTCAAGATTCTGAAACTAACAAATAACGAAGCATTTTGAAAGGGAAAAAAAAAAACATCATTGAGGTAAAACAGATATTTTGCCTTCATGTATGCAGCAGTCAGCTGAATGTCGCATATGACTCCTCCCATTTGAACTTCGGGATACTATTTCAGCCTTTCAGACCTTACTATTAACAATATTGTTGATTTATGTTTACAGAGAAAGGTATGTTAGTCATTTTGTAGACCCCCTAAATTAATTATATTTAACAGAACAGCCAATATACAAATCTATAAAACACTTTCAATTATTTCAAAATATATGATGCAAGGGCATTTCAATCATTAGGAAGTTAGGAAAGTCGATGTTCAAAACTGAAATGGAACTTTTAATCTAGTTTGATCTGGAAACAGATGAAGAATTCTGTCACCATGTACGAAGACTTCTGAGTCACAAAGGGAATGCAGGCCACCCCCTCACCAACAGAAAGCCCAAGGGATGTTATCCTAAAAGCAGACATGAATTTGCTATATATAGAAACTCCACCCCCTCACCAACAGAAAGCCCAAGGGATGTTATCCTAAACGCAGATGTGAATTTGCTATATATAGAAACTCTAACACTTTCCAAAAATAGAACAAGGCTATGATCAATGATTAGTGAAGCGCTAAAGCGATTTGCGAGGAGAAATTGGAGAGGTGAATCACATAACACATGCCATACGTGTGTGAGATCCAGCCCTTGTACCAGTTGGGCCACTATGTGAGCATGCTGTCTCCAATATCCAGACTAGTCCACTCATCAGGCGGGCCACAAGTGTAAATTGAATATGGGCCACTGGTGATTTTCTTTCTATTCTTCATACAAATGAGGCCTGCCTGTTGAGTGGGGTCAGCCTGATTTACGGGCCGCGGTATGTACACAAACGGTCACATCAAATGAGTGACCCTATCTCTCACACTAGTGGTTCATCCTTTCAATCTATCCTTCTGTGAATTGCTGTAGCATTGATATTGATGACAATGACAATGATAACCACATATACGATGTTGCACCTATAAGTGTAATACAATTTAGAAATCTCTGAAGATGACGGAACTTCAGTTAACTCTTACTTTCCAGCGACATAAGGAACACCCTTTCGAGAATTAGCAGGGATCTCTCCCTGTAATCCGGTGATGATCTCTGTCATTGATTGGACCACCTTGGGATCTTCACTGTAGCTTTCGTAGCACCGACCCCATCTCGGATCTCTACAGACCTATGCAAGGAGATCATAAAACCAAAAAATAAGGAAAAAAAATTCTGGGCGTTTTATCTGAATTCAATTTAATTAGCATATGAACAAAAACTGCTAGAATAACGAGCAATTGATTAGCAAGTTTTGACTCTTTACCGCAATACATGGGGCAAAAACATAAGGAATGCCCGTTGCTCTAACTTCAAGGGCAGTTGCAGCACCAATCCTCTTCACGAGTTCGGGATCCCTGTTAGGAAAATACAGATTCATAAAAAAGGTTTTATATATATATATATATATATATATATATATATATATATATATATATATATAACATAACAAAGAAAACATTGCTCAAATGGTAGCATGTTTTATTCCTTTATATTTTCTTTTCTTTTAGATTGACCAGAACCAGACCACTCTTGTCTTAGCCATTATCAAGAACCACAGGATTAAAGAACACAAGATAGTGATTCTAGTCTATTAGTATCACATAAAGCACAAACGATGCTATGATGCCTGTTTGGTTTTCCAAATTCCTACGAAATGCAAAGTAAATGAGCCATCATTATCATTTCCAAGTATTTGTTCAAACAGGAATTGTGGCTCGTAAATCGAGAGTCAAATATACTTATGAAGGATTAGGTTGAGTAAATCGTAATTATTACATTTTCATACTATAAATTTGTCATTTTAACAGTAATTTCTGGATGAAACAAACAACATAACAAAATCATAACTGCAGTCAAATGTGATGTTACCATATAATACAAGAGTAAATAATCATTACCCATTTACAGCCATTTACCATTGTAATTGGAAAACCAAACAGGCCCTAAACAACTTGGTCAAATTGACTCGACTTGGTCACATCTCAGCAGGATTTGAAAAAAATAAATAAATCATTTGGTCATTACTCTGTTAAGACTCAACAAAACTCAGAAAGAAATCAATGAAACTTGACAAAGATCTATTTTATTGGCCAGGACTCAATAATAATTACATATTATTATATTTTAAATATTGAATATCAGCTAACCCCAGTTAGTTGGGTTAAGGCTTTAGTTGATGATGGTTGAATATTGCCAAAAAAAACTTGTCTAAGATATTCAACTTGACTCGATGGACTTAGCTGACACAACTCTTTGAGTTTTTAAACTATGGTCTCAAATGTTTAAAGATCCATAAATCAGGCTTCCAACTTTTGAGATCTAACTAAACATGACTGTTTTAAGACTGTTTTGTTAGAGAATGTGAGTCTATCATCAAGATAGCAGATTTTTTTATCAAAAAACAAAGAAGAAATTAAAAGTCACACTCGGAGGCAGGCAGCCGAATCAACTCGTCCGAGTTCCATGTTAGTCATCAACTTTTGGAAATACTGGTTCATTATTAAATCTAAAATCAAAGTACAGCTTGCTCTGTTATAACTAACCATCCACGAAAATTCATCGAAAGTAGATTTTCATATATTTCTATCAAAAGATGTTTATCATTATGTAAAGCAATGACACAACAGATCAAGATATCACGTTTAAGTTCCAAAAATCAAAGAAGTGTATACTTGCCTCGTAGCACCAAGCCCAACATTGTGAGGAAATATCGTTGCTTTGTAGACATTGTTGTGACCATGAACAGCATCAATTCCATAAATCATTGGAATACCCAAACGGGTAGAGAGGCAACCCTTCTGGTAGTCATTCACCATATTTACCCAAGCCTCAGCAGAAGCCTTTGGAGCAGGAACACTCCCTCCCCCACTCAATAAACTTCCTGTAAATCAACTTCTTCAGTTCAGATAAGGAAATGAATTACCAAAAAAGGAAAATACAAATGAATTGGATGGAATATTACCTATGAAGTACTTATTCATAATTTCAGGAGTTGCAACAGTTCGGTCTATTTGTGTCATCTGGCCAACCTTTTCAGCTAGAGTCATCCGGCTCAACAAATCTTCAATTCTAACACTCAATGGCTTCTTAGGATCTTTGTACTTCACAGTACTGGCTTCTCCGATTGCTGCCCAGCAACATATAAACAAAAGAACCAAACCAATTCTAATGTTTGCCATATTCAGTCCTGCTTTTGACCTGCCCAAATTTGTCTCCAGTCCTGAGAATGGAAATAATTGAATTGAAGTGTCAGTTGAAGTAAAAGCTAAATGGTTTTGTTGAAACAAGTAACTCTTCATCATTCAATCCAAGTACTTGATCATTAAAATAAAGATCAGGAAAGCATCAACCAAACAAGAAAACCTTTGAAGACTCAAAAGATCAAAGGACTCTCATGATGAAGATCTTGCAAGATAGAACCAACGAAAATCAGCAGAACATTCTAAAACCAGAGAGAAACCTTATGGGTCGTTTGGATGCCTGTAAATGGGGCAAGTTGTAAATGATTTACAGGGAAATCATTCACAGTCTGTGTTTGGATGACTTTTTTGCCTATAAATCATTTACAGGCTGTAAATGATTTACAGCATTTAGCTCCATCTTATTTACAGGCAGAAAGGTGGGTATAAGCTCTCCATTTATAGCCTAACAACTATAAATGGAAAGATTGGCTCTCTATTTACAGGACTAAAACAATTTACAGGATATCCAAATACAGACAATCATTTCCCTGTAAATCATTTACAGCCTGTAAATGAGTCCTGACTGTAAATGATTTACAGGTGTAAATCATTTACAAGCATCCAAACAACCCCTTATTGGGGCTTGAATAGCAATTACAATACTTCCAAGTTAGAAAAGGAATGATTGCAATGGTAGGAAAAGTCGCTACAATTTGGTCATTTCATCTAGCTTAAAGCTGACAGTTCTCGATTCAATACACTGGTGCATCCAAACACAGCCTTAAAATATAAAAACAGATTAAAATAGAAATTTAAAAGATCAACCCACCAAAAGCTACAAAACACAGAGCATTGCAAGATCAAGATCTGGAGAGCTATGATCAGATTTCAGAAAATACACACCTTCAGCAGCTACAGTAAATAGAAATATATAAAAATCCAATAAAAGGGGAAAAACGATTAAAATGGAATAAGCTCAGCAATCAAGCTCCAGGTGGTAAAAAAAAAAGGAATGAAAATAAAATAATATAAAAAATCCGCACATTCAAAAGCCTCAAACAAGTAGGAATCTACAGACTTGAAGAGGAATCAAAAAAATCATTTTTTAATAGATCTTCAAGATGAAGAAAGCTAGAACATATGCATCGTGAGATCGAGATCTAGAACGCGTAAAAAAACAAAAAGAAAAAAATTTCGCTTTCTTGAAAAAAGCTACTGAGAATCTGTAAAAAGAAGAAAATTCAGACACGGGGCAGTCTTTGTAGAAGGTAGACCGGAACTTGCAAACGGTCCGGTCTAGCTCAAAGAATAGTAGAACCGGTGCCAACCAGCTGTCGGAAGAGCTGAACGAGTAGCTTTTCTAGCCATATACGATAATCATCCTGACGTCAGGGCTCCATCCGCCGGTCGAACCAGTCCGTCCGGCCCGGTTTTCTTAAAGCATTGTGCAGGAAAGTAGGAAAAAAGAGAAGAAAAAAACACCGTTTGACAGCTAGAACGCAGTAGAGAAGCATCAAAATCGATGAAATCTCGAAGATCGGGCTCTGATTATGAAAGAGAATACAAATAGAATTTGAAAAAAATGGCGTTCCAAAGATCGATCTCTGAAAAGGCAGAAAAAGAGACGAAAAGAAGCCGAAAAACGAGATGTCAGACTAAAATAGGCAGAGAACTCAAAAAATAAAAATAATAAAAATCAGATCGCTTAAACGAAGAAAGAAAAAACAGAGAAAATGATCTGCATTAGTCTAGTTTACAGCTATAGAGAAAGAAAGAAAGAAAAAAAAACAGAGAAAATGATCTGCATTCGTCTAGTTTACAGCTATAGATGCTGAAAACAGAGAGAAAAGCTAATGCATTGCAAAGAGAAAAGGGGAGAGAGAGAGAAAGAGGGCTCTCTTCTTCTCCAGGAATCGGAGCTTTGATTTTCTGGAGAGAGAAAGAGAGTCTCTCTCTTCTTCAGGAATCGTAGCTTTGATTTTTTTGGGGGAGAGAGAGAGACTCACAGAGAGAGAGAGCTTCTTCAGGAATCGGAGCTTTGATTTTTTTGGAGACAGATAGAGGGATATGTATAGAAAGGAGAGAGGTGAGGAGGGAAGGTGAATTTTGTAGTTTGTTTGAACATTTTGGCTGAAGTGAGGTAAAAGAAACACAATACATGCACGGCTAGAATGTGCGTCGAGGTGCACCCAGCAACAGTGCGCACATTATCCCCCACCAACTTTTAGGGAGCTGATCAGGTGCGGCAATCACCGTGGGGCCCACCTTGATACATGTATTCTATATCCACGCCGTCCATCGGTTTTTCCATATTATCTTTTAGCACGAGGTAAAAATAAATAAGATCCAATTCTCACATAAACTACACCATAGGAAACTGTGGTGATTGACCATTAATGGGCCACATAAGTTTTGAATCGAGCTGATATTTGTTTTTCTCTTTATCTAAGTTTATGTGAACTTTTCAACAGGTTAGATGGCAAATATACATTACAGAAACATTACGGTGGGCGCCAGGAAGTTTTTAATGGTAGCCGTTAAATTACCACCGTCCAAGTATAATATGGCCCACCCGAGATTTGGATCTTTTTCATTTTTTTAATCATGCACCAAAATGATCTGAAAAAAAAAAATGAACGGCCTAAATATAGAATAAACACATCAAGGTGGGCCCCACGGTAAAGCCGCACCTAACCCCCTCCCGACTTTTATGTTAGTAAACACTTCAAGAAATTAGGACGCCGCCAGGCTTAAGTGGGGCAACGACGAGTTTCTACCCGATCCACCGCGCCCATCGTGTTCTTCCACTCATGATCATCTTATAAACGAGAAATCATGTCCATTAAAAACTTTGGTGGGCCACAGATCAGGTAACGATGTAAAATCATGCCTAAAACCTCTAATTCCACGTTGTGTGGTCCACCTGCTTTTTTTAATAGATTTATTTATATTTTCCTTCATTTTAGTAGGCGTGCGCATCTGATGAATGGATTAGATGGCATATATGAAACATCTGGGCCGCACAAATAGTGGGGAAGTTTTCATTGGTTGAGGGACCCCTCCCGACTTTTCCTTTTGGCGTGGCCCACCTATCTTTCTGCTCGGACTAAATATTATCAGGATGACTTAAAATCCGAGTGCACATCTAATGAATGGTGTGGATCATATGCATAGTCGACTTGACCCCAGATCAGCCCATCACCATATAAGCGCACCTCTTTGAAATATGATGATTTTAAAAGCCCACGCAATAAATGCGCATTTTCAGGTTCTCGCGGGCAAATCAACCATCTGGAAAGTTGTTACGTGATGCTCTGGTTGCGCACGACACTTGATAAGCAGTCATTTACAATTTATACACGTGTCATACATTAACTTAAATAAAACCGACTAGATTCAGTGCACCGTCATGATCTCCTATCCTCTAATTCGTGGGCTCGTGGAAATGGACTGTTGGATATTTCTCATTTTTAACCGTTCAAAAAATGTCCACCAATCAGGTATCTGTATAATCAAATAAGCTTAATCTTTCTTACATGGTACAACTAAAATGGGTACGGTAATATGGACGGTTTAACACATAATGCCGCATGTGAAAAATTTTCAATGTAATTTCTAATTGCCTGCGTATCGTCCATCATACTCCATCGGAGTATTTAAGTTTTTTCTTACATACGCGCACCTACTCATCGCCGGCGCTGTGCTGCGACAGCCTTTTGCTCTTTTCCATCGAAGCAAGCGCAAAAAGCAAAACTCTGAAAAGTGCTGTGGCATCACAGCCGTGGATATGGTGGGACCCACTACGAAGATGATGGTTTGTTTCTTCCAAGTCTTCTGGTGGGGGCCACACACGTGTATTTGGCCATGGGCAATTGACGTTTTTTAAAAGGGCCGCGCGCGGGTTAACTTGCGCACCTAGAGGTGCCACATGGGTGGAGATTTCATGAGATCCACGCCGTCCATCGGGTACATTACCTCATGTTCTCCCTGGGGTTTAAAACTCAGGACTATTAGGGCGTGTTTGGCCGGAACGATCCCATGGGATTTGGTGGGATGGGATCAATTTTAAGGTAATGATGATGGTGTCGGTGGATTGTCTCATGATCCATGGAATTGCTTATATCCCTCGGAAATTCACCGGGTCTGTTTGGCACGCCCTGCTTATCCTGGGATTTTACCTTCCAATCCATTCAACAAAGGGCTAGGATCACTGTTAAGGTAATGATGGTGATGTCAGTGGATTGTCTTAAGATCCATGGGATTGCTCGTATCCCAGGACAAATCTCACCGGACCTGTTTGGCTCGTCATGCCGATCCCATCCCTCCTAATCCCACCTAATCCCACATCCAGCGCCCGGCCAAACACGCCCTTAAGAACTCAGGTGGACCACACCCTAGGAAAAAAAATAGGATGAGATAACTACTATTGGCTTTGTGTAGGGCCCGCCGTGAAGTTTATATGCCATCCAATCCATTCTTCTGATATGCCTAATCAGATTAGAGGTGGGTACGGGATGACTCGATCCAGTTAACTCAACATTCTGACTTATTTAGATCCGCCTCAACCCAGACCGAATGGGTGAGACAGTCCAAACCAAGTAGTTGCTTCTCCTGACTCTCTAACCCTACCCACTGCACCCTATCCTGACCGGGTCTTAAATTCTCACTCTCCCTCCCTCCTCCTCCTCTTCCAAGCCCGACAGCCCACCACCATCACCCTCCTCCTCTCCACTCCCTCCCTCCCTCCCTCCCTCCCTCATCTCTCAATAGGGCTCGGTTCTGCTAACCGAATCGAACTCAATTTGATCAATCCAGGCCCGACCGAACTTGGATCGAGTCAGGCATGTTGGACACGTATCGAGCCGAATCGAGTTCAGGTCGGGCTTATTTCAAAACCAAATTGAGTCGAGTCCGCCCTCGGTCCAACTCAACTCGATGCTCAACTCTAATAAGGATGAATGAGTTACCCAAAAAAATTACCTTTTCCAAAACTTGGGTGGGCCATACCAAGTGAATTTGAAAGCTTTTAGGTATAATTTTATGGGGTGGCCCACCTGAGTGTTGAATAAGCCTAATTTTTAGTAACAATTTGAAACAGGAGAGATGGACCTAATGGACGGCATGGATTTCATGCGCATTTGGTAATTTTCTCCGTATCAGAGAAAGTGATGCCAGCAGCGCCTAGGCCAGGTAACCACGTTTTCTTTTATTTTAAAAAATAAAAATAAAAAAATCTGTCTATTGCTTGGCAAGATGTGATCATGTCTGGGACCCACCTGATCTTTTGCATGGCCTGGATTTTTGGGCTAGTTTAACCTGCGTGGCGGACCTACAAGATGCGTGGATTGGATGGCTCAGCGTGTAACTTGGCACGTGTGTCCGCGAGATGCGTGTTAGCTTAGCAAGAGTTGGTGGGCCCACATATGCACGCCGAATTTGGATTTGGACTGGAAGAAAAAGGAAGGAGTGTTGCTTTGGCATTCTCTCGCGACGGTTCGCCACGGCGATTGGCCGTCTATTCCGGCACGTGTCTCCTCCTCCTCCGCAGTTAGCAGAATTAGCGCACGGCAAAAAGTCTATGTAGGACCCACACGGATACGTGTGATTTCTGGTCCGTCCATCGTCAGCGCCAGCTCATGTTAGGAAGTCATTACGAAACCTCGGGCCGGTACAAAACACCAACGGGACGGGCGCAGATTAGGTACTACCCTCTGTTCCAAGCACGGGACAGGCGGAGGCTCTGAGGGGTCACCGTTATGTATGGATTCTATCCACACCGTCCATCCAATTTTTTTCATATTATTTTAGCTTTTAAAGTCAAAAACGATACTAATCTAAGTCTAAAATGGACCACACCACAGGAAGAAACGGTGCTAAGGACGCCCACCATTGAAACCATCGTAGGGCCCACCATGCTGTTTATTTTCCATCGAACATGTTGATATAGTTATATAAACATGGATGAAGTGGAGAAAAAAAAATATCATCTTAATCCAAAACTTCTGTGGTCCACAACAAATTTTCAACGGTAGGAATTCAATCCCTACCGTGTGATCCATTTGATCATGGGACATTTCTTATTTTTTTGTCTTATAATTTAAAATGATACGAAAAAATGAATGGACGATGCGGATGAAATCAATACATCACGGAGGCACCTAGAAGCCCAGCCTGTCTCGAGATTGGAACACGCGAGGGTAGTACCTAATCCGTGCCCCAACGGGACGGAAACGGATTGGCTACTCCCCTGCCATCAGCCCGGTGGCTGATGGTCGGTGCTCAGTGGGCTCCACCATGATGTATGTGTTTCATCCATGCTGTTCATCCATTTTTACGGATCATTTTAGGGCTTGATCTCAAAAATTAGAGGGATATAAAGATCAAGTGGACCACACCACAGGAAAACAATAGTAATTGAATATCCACCATTAAAATCCTTCCAAGGCCCACTGTACTGTTTATTTGACATCCAATCTGTTGATTAGATCATACAGACCCAGATGAAGGTAAAAAAACAAAGATCAGCTTGATCTAAAACTTTTATAGCCCTTGAAAGTTTTTAATGGTCGACGTTCATTCAACACCGTTTCCTGTAATGTGGTTCACTTGAGATTGGGATATAAATCATTTTTGGTGTAATACTATAAAATGATATGGAAAAATAGATAGACGGCATGGATGAAACACTTACATTATGGTGGGGCCCACAGAGCATGGCCGGTGGCAGGGGTAGTAGCCAGTCCGTTTCCCAACGGGACATGGATTTGTTGGAATGGAACCCCCAGACATTTACTGGAATTTTAAATCAGGCCTTCTCTTTTTCCTGCTGTATTAACGTTATGAACGGATTAAATGTAATATGAGTCGTCGAGGTTGGCCGAGGAAGATTTCAACTGTACGTGTCCCATCTCACTGTTTTTTTTTTATTGTTTTTTTTTTTTAAAATGTGTGGCATACCGAGTACGGTATCAAATTGATTTTTGGGCCATATCTTACCAATGGACGCGGATTGCGTCCTACCCCAGCCTGTCTCTAGCCGGGAACGGGCAGGAGCTTTGGTCGGCCACCGTGGTGTATGGGTCTTATCCACACCGTACATTCATATTTTTTTAAAATCATTTAAGGATGTTAGTCTAAAAATGAGGCATATCCATTATACAGATGTGGACTACACAAATGGGGGATTAAACTCTTACGGTACAAAACTTCCCATGGAAATTGAAGTTTTGGATGGTGCTGATATTTGCGTTTTCTCTTCATCTAGGTCTATGTAACTTTATGAATATGTTGAATGGCAAATAAACATCATGGTGGGCCCTAGAAAAGTTTTACCGGTGAGAATCATTATCATCGCTGATGTGGTCCACTGGAGCCGTGGATCTACCTCATTTTTTGGCTCATAAAATAAAATGATATGTAAAATTGGATGGATGGTGTGTATGAGACCCAACCCATACATCTCGGTAGCCACTCAAAGCTTCTGCCCATTCCTACCTAGAGAGGGGGTAGGATGCAATTGCGTCCATTACTAGTATATGGCAAAACTAATGGATGGATGGGATGTTAAACAAACATTGCAATAAGCTTTAGGGTCTTTTTTCTCAACCACTGATGCTAAACTACTCCTCTAATACAGAAGAATTTGATTGGATGTTAGGCCACTAACACCGTACACACACACACACGAAAACGCTCACTTGGTTCACGTACAACATACAAACTTTTTTGAGAACCCATCATACGTGATGTGGATCCAAAATCTAACCGTTCATGTGAAGCAGCACCTCGTGAAACCCCCTAGGCCCAAGTTTTACTTTGATCTAAAACCTTGATGGCTCATGAAAAATGAAAACAATTTCCTTCCTTGATTTACATTTCTCTTTGCTATGGCCCACTAGAATTTTAGATCAAGGTGAAAATTTGTCGCATAAGATTTTATGGGATTCCGCATCACATGGACCGTTCAGATTAGACACCCATGACACGTGTGCAAAGGTGCGCACGTGCCTAGGTGCTCAGGGGAGCATGACTCTCTCTCTCTCTCTCTCTCTCTCTCTCTCTCTCTCTCTCTCCCTCTATATATATATATATATATATATATATATATATATATATATATATATATATATATATATATATAGTGAGAAGACATATTTACGGCAGGTTTAGATACCACAAAATAAGTTACTTTTCTACTTACAATAACAAATAAGTGACTTGTTTCTAGCAAGTTTGGTTTATGATTAGTTATACGTATCCCTTTTTTCCTTAAAAGTACTTAACCATTTTAGTTAACTTTTTTTACTTTTTTACTTTTGATAACAACCATCCAAAGAAGATTTGGTTTTGGCGATATTCTTAAACCAGCTGGCCACTTCAAAACGTATGCGCCTAGCTTGATCGACTGTCGAGGGAGGGAAGTATTCATCCATTATTCCTTATTGGGTGGCCATCGGTCAATGGCGAGATGTAGGCTTCCGAATCGAAGTAGTTCATTGAGGAAGATTTGTGAGACTCATATCCTAGTCTGTACCGTTCTGTAAACTTCCGCGATTCTCCGGGTCGAATTCTGACGACCTGCGACGGCAAATAAACATCACAATAAGTCCTAAAAATATTTTAACGGTGAGAATCATTATCATCGGTGGTGCAGACCACTTGAGCCTTGAATGTACCTCATTTTTGGGTTCATATCCTAAAATGATAGGTAAAAATAGATGGACAGTATGTATAAGACCCATCATCACAGTAGCTACTCAAAGCTCTTCCTTGCTAGTGTTGGGGATTTGCTCTGCGAAATCACACAGATCTAGATCTAGGATAGCAATTCAATAGTAACAAGCAATCACAGAAGAACACAAAGTTTTAACGTAAAAAACCCTTGCGAAAAAAAACCACGGCACAAAGCAACAGAAATCCACTATGAAAAGAAAGTTACAAGAGATAGGACTTACCCGATTCAAAGAACCTTGAATCTCACTCTTGCTACACCCTTTGATAACCCTAAAACCCCTTTAGAAAGCTTTAGAATAATTTTTCTCTCTTTTAGAAAAGCCCTAGGAACTCTTATTTATAGTTTAGGCAACTTCCTTTCGCACCTTGCGAAAGACTGACTCAAATTTTCGCAGTCCGCATCAGATTCAGAAACGAATCTGCGTAACTACGACTAGTCGAGCTGAGGCTACGACTGGTCGTAAGACCCCTACAACCGGTCAAGCAATCCCTACGACCAGTCATGAATCCCGGACACCAAAGAAGAGAGCTCCCTGGACTTTGAGTCGAGTGGGCTACAACCGGTCGAGACGACCCTTACGACCGGTCGTAGGCGGTGAAGACTTTTTTACAACAATCTCCACCAAGTCTTCAACCTTCAACCGTGTAGCACCTTGACCTCTTTTCCTATATCTTCATCACATCATAGCTTTAATCAATGCTTCTCGTGCACATTCCGTCCTTCTTTTATACCATCGCCAAGCCCAAAGAAGTTGCACAGAACTTGAACTTCTCTGTAAGAATGACCTTGGTGAGCATGTCTGCTGGATTTGCGCTGGTGTGTAACATTTCCAATATGACGCTTTCTTCTTCAAGCACCTGTCGAATAAAGTGGTGACGAACATTAATATGTTTAGTACGTGAGTGATAAACAGAATTTTTAGCCAAATTGATAGCGCTCTAGCTATCACAGTTAACCGGCACGACCTCCTGCTAAAGTCACAACTGATTTATCATGTCTCTGAGCCAAACAACTTCTTTAAAAGCTTCCGTCACTGCCATATATTCTGCTTCGGTTGTGGAAAGAGCCACCATAAACTGAAGTTTCGACATCTAACTAATTGCTCCATCCGATAATACAAACGAGTATCCTGAAGTAGACTTCCTGAAATTTATACTGCCTATGTAGTCAGAATCCACATACCCTACCAACTTTGTCCCTGTTTTCTCAAAAGTTAAGACGTGGTCTTTCATACATTGAATACATCGAAGTAACCATTTCACCGCTTCCCAATGTTGCTTGCCGGGGTTTGACATGTATCTGCTCACAACACCAACTACCTGTGAAATATCCGGTCTCATACAGACCATGACATATATTAAACTGCCAACCGCATTTGAATAAGGCACATGAGACATAACCTGTTTTTCCTCATTGGATTTAGGACATTGTTCTGAGGAAAGCTTGAAGTGAGTCGCGTGGGGAACACTTACCAACTTTGCCTGATCCATCCCATACTTGATCAATACTTTTTCAAGGTATTCTGCCTGTGATAACTAAAGCTTGCTCCTCTTCCTGTTTCTATGAATATCTATGCCGAGAACCCTCTTTGCATCCCACGAATCTTTCATCTCGAATATCCCTGATAACTGAGTCTTCAGTACGTTGATTTCAGACATATCATGACAGGCGATCAACATATCATTAACATACAGTACTAGGATGATGAATTTTTCATCACTCAATATCTTGTAATAGACACAGTGATCGTATTCACTCCGAGTAAATTTGTGACTCACCATGAAAGAATCAAATTTTTTATACCACTGCCTAAGCGACTGTTTCAGGCCGTACAATGACCTCATTAACCTGCAAACATTTTTCTCTAACCCTTTAACTTCGTAGCCCTCTGGTTGCTTCATGTAGATCTGCTCTTCCAATTCCCCATGTAGGAATGCAGTTATTACATCCATCTGTTCTAGCTCAAGATCGTATTAGGCAACTAACGCCAACACGAATCTGATAGATACCTGCTTAACTACCGGCGCGAATATCTCTGTGAAGTCGATTCATTCTCTCTGAGCATAACCCTTCGCTACCAACCTTGCTTTGTATTTATCTTGTTTCCTTTTGAATAACCACTTGCATCCGATCACTTTTCGGCCCACAGGAAGCTCCATCAGCTCCTATGTGTGATTTTTGTGTAACGAGTCCATCTCATCATCCATCGCCGCCTTCCACTTTTCTGCATCAGGCTTATCAAGAGCCTCCTGAATAGTAGACGGGTTCCCCCTCATCTGTAATGAGGGCATATGCAATATTAGAGTCGTCCCTGTATCTTGTCGATAACCTGCGATTATGCAATGGGTTCCTTCTCACAGGTGGCTGCTCCACCTGACCTTGTACCTCTATCTTTACATCTGTCTCTGCCTGTGTATCATCTGTATCAATCTGGACGTCTACGATCACCCTTTCTGGTTCCTCTTACTCCTTTTGATCATTCTTGCGAAATAGGGAGCTTTCATCAAATCTAACGTCATGGCTAGTGATGACCTTGCGTGTAACCTTGTCAAATAACCTGTAACCTTTCACACAATGCCATAGCCAACAAAGATATACTTTTTCGCTCTATGGTCTAGTTTATCTCTCTCAATTGACAGTACATGAGAGTAAGCCTCACAATCAAATATGCGTAGACTTGAGTGGTCGATTTTTTGACCACTCCATACTTCCCCTAGGATTTTACATTTAATTGTCGTTGAAGGAGACTGGTTTACCAACTAGCAAGTCGTGTTAACGGCCTCAGTCCATAAGTCATTGCCCAACGCAGCCTTACTTAACATGCATCTAGCCCTCTCCAGGAGAATTCGATTCATTCGCTCAGCAACACCGTTTTGCTCGGGCGTGTGGCGCACTGTGTTGTGCTTGATGATCCCTTCATCATTACAATAATCATTAAACTCAGTGGAAGTAAATTCTCCATCATTGTCAGTCCTTAAAACCTTTATTTTTCGCCTTGACTGTTTTTCCATCATTGCCTTTCATTGCTTGAATATGGTGAAAACCTCAGATTTACGTTTCATGAAGTAAACCCAAACTTTCCTGGAGTAGTCGTCAATGAATGAAACAAATCATGACGACCCCCTAATGGAAACTTCTGGCGATGGCCCCCATACGTCAGAGTGCACATAATCGAGCACTCCCCTACAAACATGTTTTCCAGATTTAAAAGAGAGTCTAGATTGTTTACCATATATACAATGCTCGCATATATCTAAATCATAATTTTTAAAAGCTGGAATCAAACATCGATCAGAAAGTACCCTCATGCCTCGCTCGCTCATGTGGCCCAGACGAGCATGCCACATACTTAGAGATGTGGAGTCTACAATAGCTGCTGTCACTCCACCTGCCAAAGTGCTCCCAATCAACCTGTAAAGGTTTCCATACCTCTGCGCTCTCATAACCACGAGTGCCCCTTTTGAAACTTTAAAGACACCATCAATACCAGTGAACTTGCACCCTATAGCCTTGAGTGCACCGGGAGAAATCAGACTTTTCTTCATATCAGAAACATGCCTGACGTCAGTCAAGATACGCTTCATCCCATCAAATATCTTGATACTCACTGTGCCAATAGCCACAACATTACAGACATTGTCATTGCCCATAAAAACCTATCTACCATCGCATTCCTTGTAACTGGCGAACCAACTCCGATGAGGAGTCATATGATAAGATGCTCATGTGTCAAGTATCCACTCATCTTTATGATTGTCGTGTAAGTGACCAATCATGGAAACAGACAAAACATCATCACCACTTGATTCTTTATCAGATGTGACCACATTGGCCTCCTTGGAAGAAACTGCTGAATTTTCTTTATTTGTTTTAGGATTTCTACAATCCTTCTTCATGTGTCCAGACAACCCATAATTCCAACCCTTTAATTTTCCTTTGCCCTTGCCCTTGGATTTGGATCTAGGTCTTGAGGATCATGTACTTCGCTCAGAATCTCTGCCCCTTGTAATCAGTGCCTCGGAAGATTCCCCCATGTCGCCGTTTAGCTTTCTCATAGCCTTCCCTTTAAGGGCTGAGATAACGGTGTCAACACTTAGGGTTTTATTTGTGGTGCACATCGTGTTCCTGAAAGACTCATATGATGCAGGAAGAGAATTCAACAATATACATGTCTGTTCCTCGTCTTTGATCACTTCCTCCATATCCAGCAATTTGCACATCAATTATTTTTACCCAAGTACTTCGTAATATCAAATTTGCCGTTTCCCATTATTACTAATCCTGCAGATTCAGATTTATGCTCCAACGATTTCTCTGTTACCACTTGTTGGGGATTTGCTTTGTGGAATCACACAGATCTAGATCTAAGATAACAATTTAATAGTAACAAGCACTCATAGAAGAACACAAAGTTTTAACGTGGAAAACCTTTGAGGGAAAAAACCATGGCACAAAGCAATAGAAATCCACTATGAAAAGAAAGTTACAAGAGAGAGGACTTACCCAATTCAAACAACCTTGAATCTCACCCTTGCTATATCCTTTGATAACCCTAGAACCCCTTTAAAAAGCTTTAGAATAATTTCTCCTTCTTTTAGAAAAGCCCTAGGGACTCCTATTTATAGTTTATGCAACTTCCTTTCGCACTTTGCAAAATACTGACTCAAATTTTCACAGTTCGACTAGTCGAGCCGATGCTACGATTGGTCGTAGGACTCCTACGACAGGTTGAGCAATCCCTACGATCAGTCGTGAATCCCAGACACCAAAGAAGAGAGTTCCCTGGACTTTGAGTCGAGTGGGCTACGACCGGTCGAGACGACCCCTACGACCGGTCGAGAAATCCCTACGACCGGTCGTAGGCAATGAAGACTTTCTGGCAATAGCTAGAGGGGGGATAGGACGCATCGTGAGTCCATTATGGGTAGGACCCAACATGAGTCCATTACTAATATAAGGCAAAACTAATGGATGGATAGGCTGTTAAACAAACTCTGCAATAGGCTCACGGAATCTTTTTTCTGAACCACTTGTGCTAAACTACACCATCTCTAATATAGAGGAGTTCGATTGGATGTCAGACTACTAACACCCTATGTGCATTGAGAAGAATAGAAAATCATTTAGGGATGCTTGGAAATCACAAAATAAGTTACTTTTTCTAATTACAATAGTCGATAAGTGACTTATTTCAAGTAAGTTTAGTTTATGATTAGTTATCAGTATGTTTTTTTACTTACAAATGCTTAATCATTTCAGTTTAACTTTTTTAGTTTTTCTACTTTTGATAACAACCATTGAGAGAGGATTTAGTTTTGGAGATGGTCTGAAACCAACCGGCCAATTTCAAAACATATGTGCGTGCTAGCGCGGTCGACTGTCAAGGGAGGGATGTATTCATCCATCATTTGGGTGCCCACCGATCAGTGGTGAGATGCAGGCTTTCGAGTTGATGTAATTCACTGTGGAAGATTTCTAGTCAAATTCAGTCCTTCTATGCTTTTTTCCAAAGCATGTTCACCACCAACTGTAGCTGCACTGTCCACTAAAATTTATTTAGTTATTAAGGGAATCCCTTGCCCACTCTACATGAAATACTCATTTGGCCGAGGACTTCCCAACGGATCGTAAGCTAAACCCGGTGAGACTCAAATGTGGCGGTGATTCCTCTATTACCAGTAATGTCCAAACTAGTTGTTACTCCTTCACCTTTCTATGATGCATGTATTTTTATTCCTTTATACTTTTAGTTTGTCAGCTCATTTGAGTGTATGAGTCAAAAATTAAGATCCAAATCTCTTAATGGACCATACCACATGAAACATGGCTGATTAAACACCCACGATCGAAAACTTCTCACGAACCCTTGAAATTTTGGATAAAGATTATATTTATGTTTTCCCTTCCTCTTAAGTCTGTGTAACTTTACTAAGTAAACATTACAATAGGCATCAGAACATTTTTAATGATGAGCATTTAATCACTTTATTTCCTTATGGGGTGGTCCACTTGAAATATAGATCTGCCTCATTTTTGGACTCATGTCCTAAATGAGCTGATAAAATGAATGAATGGTGTAGATGAAACACATAAATCATGGCGGGGTACACAGGAGGAGTTGTTACTAGGGTTGGGCATCGGTCTGAGTCGAACCGGATTGGGTCCAACCCGGACCAATCCGAAATGATATTGGCCTGACCCGAACCCGATCCGATCTAGTACTGAGTCCAGGTCACCTGACTCGGACCGATCCGAAAACACACTGCACTGATCCGAACCTAGTCCAACTCGGTCAGGAAAAATCCTTCTTCTCAGCAACATCGCCATCTGAATCACAAGCATCATTCTGATTATTTTTAAAATCTGAAGGCGAGATTACAGTATCAATGGACTTCGCTTTCAGTTTCTTTACACGCCGCTCTTCCCTCCTACGGTGCCGCTGTTCACGCTTTCGGCGTCTCTCCTCTTTCCGTAATTTCTTATCCTCCTTCCTTCTTCTCTTCACCTCTTTCCTCTCATCTACCTTAGAGTCATATGCAGCTTCATTGTCCAAAGCCCTTTCCTGGCTATCCGACCTCTTAAACTTTCTCCTTTCCATGTATTTTCTGTAACTTTCCTTTTTCTCAGAATCCGAATCAGCAGCACCCATTCGATCATTTCGACTTGCCTTTTTTGTGGATTTTGATGAAGCTTCCATTTTACGATTAAGGTCACTGTATTCATCATTGCTTGAAAATGGATGCTTTTTCTCGTTAGCTCTGTGATCTTCTCTTGAGTTTGTTTTTCTTGGGAGGACCTGTTGATACTTAATCTTTCATCTAGGGAAAATGAATCTCGAACAAGTTGCTTAATAGATGATTGTTTGTCATGGCCATGATCTTGTGGAAAGAAGGATTCCGGATCGGATCGGATCGGTTCATGTCCAACCCGACCCGATCCGAAAAGTATTCAGATTTGCATGGGCCTACCCAATCCGCACCGATCCAGCCCGTTGAATTGGTTCAAATCAG
Organism: Magnolia sinica; assembly: GCF_029962835.1. Taxonomy (NCBI): domain Eukaryota; kingdom Viridiplantae; phylum Streptophyta; class Magnoliopsida; order Magnoliales; family Magnoliaceae; genus Magnolia; species Magnolia sinica. Next base: position 96,593,044 of record NC_080578.1, read on the forward strand.
GTCAGATTGGGTCGGATCCTCCGGACCCAATTTGCCCAGCTCTAGTTGCTACCAAAAATAGAGTGCTCATTTATGACCCCTCCGGTAACCACGGTGGCACTGGAAAGGCTATGTGGTCCCCACCATAATATAAAAGTGTTTTCACTAGCTTCCCATCCACCCATTTTACCGCCTTATCATTCACAGACTCATTTTAGGATATTACCCCAAAAATGACGCAGCTCCGCATCTTAAGTGACCACACCCTAGGAAGCGGTGGAGATTGAACGTCCACCGTTAAAAGCTTCCTGGGCGACAATAGTTTTGAGCCTGATGTTAGTTTTTGTTTTTTTGTTTTTTTTACTTCATCTAATCAACGTAATCAAGTGGGCCCTATAAATATTTTAATTGTGGCCGTTCAATCACACCACCGTTTCCTGTGGTGGGGTCCACCTGATATTTGGATTAACCTTTTTTGTTTTTTGTTTATGATGGACAGCGTAGATGTGACAGTTCTCACGGAGGGGCTGTATGTGGTTATTTCTTGTCACGTTAATACGACATCCCGGTAAAACTGGCCAATTATCATCTGTGCTGGAGATTCAACCCTTGCAAGAGGTGGAGCCCTGCCATTAGGCTCATCGGTCAAAAAGTCAGGTCGTTCCACTAATGAGGTGGGCCCGTAGGAAACAACGGAAGGCTGCAGATATTATCCAAAATAAACGTGTGAGCCACCTCATAGGTTGAACAGCCTGAACCTTTTGCCAGGTGATCTTCATGGTGGGGCCCACCTTTTAAACAGATCGGATTTCTGACAGACTTAAAAGTTGGAAAAGATTAGGGCGACGTATACGAAAGTTTTATATACATGGGATGTATGAGATCACCCCTTCCGTAATTACAATTGATAAACAGACAAGAACGTGGGAAAACCGCACGTTCTTTTCTGACTTTATAACGTCGCCGGGTTTTATAAAGTACGATGCATCCGTACCACAGGTACCGTGCGTGGGCCAGTTTTTACCCCCATATTGCAACTTAGGTGAAGATCTGAACCGTTAATATTATGGATGCATCATATAACTACCGTCGGAAGAAAAAAAAATTTTAATATAAATTTGGAATGAAGATCGAAAAGTAAATTTTTAATGGATCAGATTCAAATATAATAATTAATGTTTCAGATATAAATGAAGTAAATTTATAATATTATCGATTTTATATGCTATTTATAAAATTATGAACGGTTTAGATCAATCTACATATTCAATCCGGTGATGGAAACCTGCCACTGTACTGTCTGTGGCACGGTGCACCTTACTCTATCAAAACCCTTTAGTTGCCTGAAGCACGACACATGCTCGAATAAGCATTTGCTAAGCCCACGCGCGTTTGTATCTCTGCCCATCTACGCGCCAGTACATGCTGTCTGACATGTTGAAGATAAATCTGGACAGTCCATCATGTGTCCAAAACGTGAAAACATTATAGAAAATAAACTAGGCAAGTCCACTCATTAGGTGGGCCACATTAAATTACAAACAGTTGGACGGACAAACAATTTTTTTTTTCCTGTGAGTAGATTGGTTTCATAAACTCCAGCCAACCTGATAAGTATAGCTTCCAGAATTTTTTGCCTAGAAAGTAAACAGAGCGTGGCCCACCTGGATGACTGTCAACGTGTAGATGGTCAGGGCCGTACGTGCGTGTGAGCTTAGAAAAAGAAAAACGCGACATTCGTGCGGCCCCGTACCCGGATAATCGAACTTTGAAGTCGGTAAGGACGGGAAACACCAACTTCGGTGGGGCCGGGCCCGTGGGGCCCAACTTGATGTACGTGTTGTATATCAACGCCGTCCATCCGTTTTGAAAGATAATCTTAGAGTATAGAACAAAAAATGAAGAGGATCGAAATCTCATTGGACCCACCACAGGAAACAGTGGTGAATGAATTCTTACCGTTAAAATTTTCTCGTGGGATGGTAAATAAACATTACGGTGGGCATTATGAAGTTTTTAATGGTGGGTGTTTATTCATTACTGTTTCTTGAGGTGTGGTCCACTTGAGATTTGGATCTACTTCATTTTTGGACTCAAGCTCTAAAATGAGGTGGCAAAAAGCGTTGACGGTATGGATATAAAACAATTAAATCAAGGTGGGCTGCACAATCACTGATCCAGGGACCACGTTGTTCTCCGAATCAGTGTACGAGAGGGCACCTTAGGAGTGGTGGACCCCATCTATACAATTACTGCACCGAAAAGAAAAGAAAATTGCTTGGGCATCAGCTAATGAACATTTTCTTGTTTTAAGCTAAGCATATGCAGTGCTTGACCATCCATGTTCAGCATCATATCCAGATGGGTCCCACCTATTATTTCATCCGGGTGGGGCCCACCTATCATTGATCATGTTCTTAGTTGCATTCGTCACTTTTGAAGTCACACACATGGGATGATCTAACCATCCCAAAATACTACTTTTTTTGGCAGCCATCTATTTTCAAGCCATGTATGGATTGGTTATTCTGGCCTAATACAAGTGACTTTTTAGAATCATAAACAACCATAGGTTGGATCGAAAAATAGATTGACCAGACTATAGATTGGACCTATTTTTGTGTAAATGATATTGCCCATCTATATTAATTAATGTCCAATGATCACACGGTCAGGATTGCCATATTAAAAATGTGTCATATGTGTGTGTAAGGTGTTAGACCCACCATGAAAAGGCAAAATTATATTTTTGTTTAGTAAATTTTTGCTTTTAAAGTGGGTCCCATGCCTTACACTTGCATATGATGCTTTTTTAAAAGACATCCTATTGATGCTTGGATGGTGCTCGGTGGGCCCCACCATGATGTGTGCATTTTATCCATGCTGCCCATTTTCTTTTTCTTTTTTTCTTTCAAATTATTTTAAATCATGAGCCCAAAAATAAGGTAGATTAAAATTGCAAGTGAACCACATTACAAGAAACAATGGAAATTAAACGCCAACCATAAAAAAATACCTTCTAAAAGCTATGGAAGTTTTGGATGAAGTTGATATTTATGTTTTTCCTTCATTTAAGCCTTCATAATCCAATCATTAAGTTGGATAATAAAAAAATAAAAAAATTAAACATTCCAATAGCCTTTAAAATGTTTTTAACAGTCGGTCACCATTATATTCTTGTGATCTGGTTTACTAGATTTGCATGTCTCATCTTTAGGCTCATGTCATAAAATGATCTAAAAAAATAGATGGAATGCATGGATAGGACACATATGTCATGGTGGGGCCGCATAACACTGCCCAATAACCACCTTGCTAATCCCAACGTTAGTAATCAATATACGCCCGCTTTTTCATTAGCACTTGATGGATTCCTGGTTTCATGCCAACTTTTTGACTTGGCAAAAACTAAGTGGAATGGTTTTCGTCATGTTAGCTTTTGTCATGGTTTTGATAAGGTTGGAGATAACAAAGAGAAATCTCTCTATATTACTTGGCAAGGCAATGCATCCACGTCCTTGTCATCCTGGTTGGCTTACTTTTCAAAGATCACACCCACTAGATAAGCACATCCATCATTTTCCTTCAATTTGTAAATAGAATATTAGACTATCAACCATTTTCATTTCTCACGTTAGCACATTAGATAGGGTGATGTATTAATCACACCAATTTCAATATGGTTGGCTTTTTCTCCCACTAAAATTCACATCCACTAGACTATATCCAACAATTTCCTTCACTTTTCCATGATTATATCCACTTTCATGGTTGGGACTAATCAAAGCTTGTGTATGCTTAGGCCTTCGTAAGCTTTTACCTCAACTAGATTGGCGATCTGACTACTCAGACAAATTATCGTAGATTATGGCCAATGTTATTTTATACCATACAATATGATAGTTTTAGAGGTTTCAACTTTTAATCGAGAGGTTTTGTTCTTTCTTCTTCTTGAGAGTTCAATTAAGGGCATGTGCCAAACCACAACCTGAAATTTGATCTCAATCCATATATTACTGGAAGCCACGCAACATACATTAGATGTATAGCATGCATACCATGCACTCTTCTCAAATTGAAAGAAAGAAATGACCCGTGTTCCTAACTATTCTAAATATCCAAACAATATGCATGAATTTAACAACCTTTTGGTAGACTGAGTTTCAACACTGGGGTCTTGGTATGGATTCCCCTGTAGGGGTGACTAACAGTGGTGTGAGAACTGACAGTGGCTGTACTAACAAGCTAACAAAAAAAGAAAAAAGAAAAAACCTTTGGGTACCACCTCATTGGATATTAGTTATCCCACATCTTGTTGGCTATACGGTTGTTTGACACCATCCCCTCTCACGGGCAATCCCAAGGTGCAAATTTTAGTTTTATGAGACACTTGATGCCCAATGACTAAGGGCCCGTTTGGCCGGGCGGATTGGAAGGGATTGGATGGTAAATCCCGGGATTGGCTGGGCATGCCAAACAGACTGGGTGATTTGATCCCGGGATATAACAATCCTATGGATCTTAAGACAATCCACGGACAACACCATCATTACCTTTAAATCCCATCCAATCCACCATAATCCGTTCAAATTTGCCTGGGATGTGTTTGGTTTGAGGGATTGGAAGGGATGAGAAGGTTTAATCCTAGGATTGGCTGGGCGTGCCAAACAGACTCGATATAGCAATCCCATGGATCTTAAGACAATCCACTGACAACACCATCATTACCTTGGAATCCATGCCATCCACCCTAATACCATTCAATCCCTTCCAATCAACCCGGCCAAATGGGCCCTAAGTGGATAAATAATACATCTAACACCCACTGACTAACGAAAACACTAAGATGAGCCTGCCACAGTTCCTAAATTAGCCAAAAAAAAAAAAAAAAAACCCCTAAAAAGTACTAAAAGTCTTACAATCATCCTTAGAATAAAAATATAAAAGGAGAACTGATTACTTATAGGCATGAAGTGCGCTATTTGTTACACATGGTTTCTCCCATCACAATGAAGATTGAAAGCCCCTTGTAAAACCAGTGCACATCGACCAAACAACGTAATAGTATCATGGTATCATGGATGAATGATACTGCTTTGCTTATTGTCAATCGGCCCAAATAATGTGAGTTATGCATAACCATATGGGTGGTGGATGATGTGGGATCCAAAACAGTTATTTTAAAAGAATCTGGATTCTCTACTTGCCACAAGCAGGAAAATCTCTGTTGTTGCAATTTAATTAGACCACATCATCACACTATTTAATGCAGCATTGCTGGCAACGTGAGTGATGTAGTGGAACAATCACAATGCAACAAGGTAGAATTTTTCCATCTATGGCAAGCAGATGATCCAAATTCATTTTAAACTTGCTCTAAAATACATCCTGTGGCTACAAGGTAATGGTCTCATGGTATCATGGATGAATGATATTGTTATGCTCACTGTCAACCAGCGTAATGTGAGTGATGCATGGACATATGGGTGGTGTATGATGTGGGACCCAATACAGTTATTTTAAACAAATTAAGATTCTTTGGTTGCCACAAGCAAGAAAATTCTGCTTGTTGCAATCTAACTGGACCACATCATCACACATTCGATTTAATGGACACGGATTGTGTCCTACCCCTGCCTATCTCTAGCTGGAACGGGCAGGCGCTTTGAGTGGCCACCGTGATATATGGGTCTTATCTACATTGTCCATCCATTTTTTTCATATCATTTTAGGGTAGAAACTCAAAAATGAGGCAAATCTAAGGCTCAAGTGATGACATGGACCAATCACAATGCAGTAAGGTAGGATTTTTTCACTTTTGGTAAGTAGAGGATGAGAATCATTTTAAACTTGCCCTAAAATACATCTTGTAGCTACAACGTAATGGTATCATGGACGAATGATATTGTTATGCTCACTCTCAACCGATGCAGAGTAATGTGAGTGATGCATAGCCATATGTGTGGCAAATGATGTGGGACCAATGCAATTATTTTAAACTTGCTCTAGAATACATCTTATGGCTAAAGAATCTATGTACCTTAAATACTGGTGCAAATACCTATATGTGATTAGTTCATATAAATGAGAGCAAATTCAGTCAAGCTAGGAATCGTGAGGCCTACCTTAATGTACATGTCATATATCCATGTCATCCATCCATTTTGCCCCTTCATTTTAGATCACGAGCTAAAAAATGAAGCAAATAATTTCACATAAACTACACCATGAAATAATGGTGATCAAACAGCTCGCATTAAAAACTTCATAAGGCCCACCATAATCCTTCTTTGCCATTCAACCTGTGGATAAGGGCACACAGACTATAATTAGTAAACACAAAAATCACCCTCATCCAAAACTTGTGCGGCTCACAAGAAGCTTTTAATGACCGATCACCATTATTTCCTATGTGGTCCACCTAAGATTTAGATCCGCTTCATTTTGGGTCATGCCTTTAAATGAGCCGGCAAAATAAATGCACACCATGGATATATAACACATGCATTAAAGTGGGCCCTGATCATGGCCTGACCGAACTCGGTGTTACCCAAAACCCAATTCCTTGGAGAATATCTTTTAGTAGGAATGCAAATTTCACCTTAGGCAAGTTGATGTACAGGTGCTGACAAAGAAGAATTAAATTATAACTTGTCACGTGGGAGAGGGATTCTTTGGCCACGACCGGAAAACAGCAACTTTCAAACTAACGACACGTCGTGAAGAAGCATTTCAAAATTTTTTTACCGTTGGAAGCCACGTTAGGATTCAGGCAGCATTATTTTAATGATAGAATAATAAAAAATAACTTATTCTGTGGAAAATGATTGTGTACTGTGACTCAGTACCTTGTAACGTGCTGAGTAAATTTCATAGAGCCCTGCGATCTATGTGCTTTATCCGGAAACGGATTGGCTACTCCCCCTGCCATCAGCCAATGACTGATGGTCGGTGCACAGTGGGTCCCACCCTGATGTGTGTGTTTCATCCATGCCGTCCATCTATTTTTCTAGATCATTTTATGGTACGAGACCAAAAACGAGTTATATCCAAATCTCAAGTGCACCCCATTATAGGAAATAGTGTTGAATGAATGTGGACCATTAAAATGTTTTTGGAGGCCATAAAAGTTTTGGATAAAGTTGATCTTTGTTTTTTTCCCTTTATCTGGGTCTGTATAACCTAACCAACAGATGGGATGTCAAATAAACAGTATAGTGTTGTTTTCCTGTTGTGTGGTCCACATCCCTCTCAATTTCTGGAATAAAGCCCTAAAATTATCTGTAAAAATTGATTAATAGAATAGATGAAACACATAAATCATGGTGGAGCCCACATAGCAGAGACCAGCCACCATCGGGCTGGTGGTAAAGGGAGTAGCTAATCCGTTCCTCTTTATCTATGCTGTCCATCTATTTTTCTAGATAATTTTATGTCATGAGGCTAAAATCGAAGTATATACAAAGTTCAATTAGACCACACCACAAGTAACAGAGTGGACTTCTTCTTCTTCTCTTTCTTATTTATTTATTTATTTAGGGTTTACGGAAAAGAAAAAAAGAAAAAAAGTAACAGAGTGAAGTAAATGCCTACCGTCGAAAGCTTCCGAAACTGCTGAAGTCATGGAGCAAGCTGTATTTGGTTTTTTTTGTATTTTCCCTTGATCTATGTCCATGTGGCATTACAAACCTGTTACATGACAAATAAACATCGGACTCCGTGTGTCTGTCGTACCCTGCCCCACAGTTCTGTGGTCAGGCCCAATGTATCTGTTTATCTAAGATGTCTATCCATTTTACCACCTCATTTAAAGTTATGTGCACAAAAATGAGACAGATCTAACACTTAATTAGACCACACCAAATAATAATCTTAGTTTCATTAAATACAAGTTGCATGAAATATAAGAGTCATCTTTGGTGTGGTACTCTGCTTCATTTACGTGCATATATATATATATATATATATATATATATATATATATATATATATATATATATATATATATATTAATAGCTTGTTAGTACAATCTCATGTCAGTTTACACATAACCGCTAGCCACTTCCCTAGGGATCAATACCAAGGCCTCAGTGTTGTAACCAGATATCATATACTTAAAATGATACGAGAAAAGGGATAGATAGTGTAGATATATCACGGTGGGCCCGTCCACCTGTTCGTAGCTAGAGAGGTGTGGGAGTAGGACGCAGTCCATGTCCATAAACATCACTTGGGCTCTTGGAAGATTTCAACGGTGGACCTCATTATCATGTGGTCCACTTGAGCTTTGGATATGCTTCAATTTTGGGATTATACCCTAAAATGAGCAGCAAAAATGGATGGACGGTGTGCTTAATGACACATGTATCATGGTGGGCCCCACAGAGTTTACTCATTACTAAGCATGCCATAGACTATTACACAATTTACGTTATACTGTCCCACGGTAAGGTAACACTCCACTAACCTGTTAACGGGGTAACACCTAATCCGGTCCACTGAATGGACGGTCCAGATAGGAGCTGAGGATGTCAATGTGTACAAATGCAAGTAGGTGCATGGGAGGTTTTACACACACTTAGGCCCCATTTGTTAAATCTAAAGTCTAAAGTCTGAATCTGAAATCTGAAGCCCATATATGAAATCTAAAGGCTGAGTCTGAAAGCTGAAGTCAAAAAACTTGTTTAATAATTATGAACGAAGTCTGAAAATCAAGTACTGAATTCGAAACAACATATACATATGAAATATCTGAAATACATTAATTTAATACATTAATAAGGAAGATAGGTGCATGGAAAGATTTATAGTATCTGAATGCACCCCCATTGGACCCACTAAGATTGCCCAATATCCTCTAACATACGTCCTTAAACAATGCATTGTTTTAGCAATTAAAAATTAATCATTTTAACCTATGGTACCACTGCATGTGGTACCGCAGCGTGTTTCCTGCTGACATACAACGGCAACATGCAAAAGAGGATCGCCCTTCCACGGGATGCGGAGTGCGTACTGACACTACCAGCGCTTTGTGGGCCCCACAATCATGTATGTGTTTTATTTATGTTAGACATTCATTTTGAATGATTATTACAAAGCATTGGCACAAAAATGAATAAAGATTAATTCAAATCTCAAGAGAGCCACACCACAGAAAATAGTGGTAATTGAGTGCCCACCATGAAAAACTAAGTGCCGAGGTTTTACACACACTTAGACCATTAGAGATCATTTCTCATCATTTAGATACTTGGGAGACGAGATCCGGGCCATTCATCAGGTTGAGTTCATTGAACACGACCTGGCCCGGGAATAAAGACCATCAGGGATCAGGTGAACCGCACGTGTGCTGGAAGAAAAAGATGACCGAAGGTTGTCTGATGGACCACCTATATATGGGCCAGAGCATCTTCTTGGCGCCCATCATCTGATCCAAAGCGTTGATATTGGGAGCCCCACGATGGATGGCTATGAATCAAAAGTCCTAGATGAGAATATCCTAACCGTTCAACAGGTGGCCGATAGTGTGTTATGAAAGGAAGTACAGCAACAACTCACGTTCAAAAAAGAGAGGGGCCCATATTCGATAGCCAGGAGCTTCTGATCTTAAAAGACTTTTGTGGCCCCATCCACGTTGGGGCCAATTACGTTAACGGTCTGGATCAGTCAACAACGACCCACCATCACAAAATTAATTCGGGTCCATTCATTAGATGAGACCTGCCGGCAAGTTGAATAAATGCAACTGCTGATTTTGTCTGACCATCCATTTTACTTATACAAGAGTGCCCCATGTGATTCTCAGCCGGATTTATGGCCCATTTTATACATGATATGTTGGCGCACGTGCGGCATGATGGATGGAGTTCCACCCAACCCCGACGCGGATAGGTGGATCCGGGCAACCACAATGGTCTCTAAATTCCGTGACTGTGGGGCCCATCATGATTGTTGTTTTATATCCATACCGTCCATCAGTTTTCTAGCTTATTTTAGAATGGGAGCCAAAAAAATGAAGTAGATACAAATCTCAGCCATACCACAGCACAGGAAACAGTGGTGATTGAATACTCACCGTTAGAAACTTCCTAGGGCCCACCGTAATGTTTATTTGCCATCTAACCTGATGATAAGGACACAGACATACACGAAGGGAAAACACGAATATCAATTTGATTCAAAATTTTCGTGGCCCCCAAGCCGATTTTAATGGTGGCCGTTCAGTCACCAATGTTTATTGTGGCGTGGTCCGATTGAGATATGGATCTGCTTCATTTGGGGTTCATACCTTAAAATGGGCTGGAAAAACTGATGAACGGTGTGGATATATAAAAAAATATACTGAGGCAAGCTCCACAGTCACGGATACACGACCCGGGTGTTCACCCGATCCGCCGAATCCACGTCCGTCGCGCTCTCGTGGACAGTCATTTTTCAAAAATCACACTTGCTGGGCAATCACACCCTCAAAAGTCGACCGTTACATACTTTTATTTTCCACCGTAGATTCGAAGGCCAACGATGAGGGAGACGGATTGGCTACTCCCCCTGCCACCGGCCAATGGCTGATGGTCGGTGCTCTGTGGGCCCCACCATGATGTATGTGTTTCATCCACTACTTTTATAGATCATTTTATGGAACAAAAATAAAAAGAGGTATACATCAATCTCAAGTGGATCACATTACCGGAAACAGTGTTGAATGAATGTTGGGGCCATAAAAGTTTTAGATCAAGCTGATATTTATTTATTTTTTCCTTTCATCTTAGGTCTTTATAACCTAATCGAAAGATTGGATGTCAAATAAACAGTGGGCCCTAGGAGGATTTTAATGGTGGATATCCAATCATTATTTATTATTTTTTGCATCAAGCCATAAAATAACATGTGAAAATGGATGGACCGAATGGATGGAACACATACATCATGGTGGAGTAGCCAATCCTACTCCAACGATGAGTGGCTAGTACAGTTCCACGTACATTTATTTTAAACTATTTGCCATCCACACTCGGTCCCACCAAATGGACGGTCCCAATTCATACAACACACTGCCGCGTGTACTTCGATGAATCTGTAAGACTCGATTACCTCTTTTCTCTGCCGTCTTCAGGTTTTGCAGGCTACACGGTATGGCTGGTGTACCGCATATCAGCGACCTCGCTGGTGTCCTGACGTAACCAAGTTCCGTGAACCACCCTCGGGGCCTGTTTGGGCGGTGGGATTAGAAGGGATTAGGTGGGATGGGATTCATCCGGTTATGTGCCAATTCCACTCCTGCTTGGGAAGAATGGAAAAGCTTGGAATTACATTAAATGGAATTGCACTGGGTCCCGTGCCAATTTCACTCAATATTAGCAAGTTATATAGGTCCCACCATGATGTGTGGGCTATATCCACACCGTCCACCCATTTATCGAGATTATTTTAGAGCATGGGCTAAAAAATCAGGTAAATATAAAGCTCAAGTAGACCCCACCATAGAAAGCAACGGGGATTGAATACTTACCGTTGAAAACTTCTTTGGAGCCACATAAGTTTTGGATCTTCCTCATTTTTAAGCCATGACATAAAATGAGGTTACAAAACAAATGAACAGTTTAGATATAACATCGTGTGTTATTCTTTAATTTGAAATATATCCATTCAATGTACCATGGTATGATCAACAAAGCATGGCATTGATCTTATCCATGGCAACAGGGGACAATTCCAGCCATAGGTAATAATTATGTTTTTTGAATCTCATCCCACCTGATCCCGTCTAATCCTACCGCCCAAATATGCCCTAAAGAAAGCAGTGGGAGATTGAACCCGAAACATTGAAACCTCCGGGCCTGTTTGGCCGGACGATTGGATGGGATTGGATGGTATTAGAGTGGATTGTATGGATTTTAAGGTAACGATAGCTGCGTTAGTGGATTGGTGCAAGATCCATGGGATTATTAAACCTTCTGTTTGACACGCCCGGCCAATCCCCGGATTAAACCTTCCAATCCCTTTCAATCCTTCCAACAAAACCCGTCCCGGGTGATTTTGAATGGATTAGGGTGGATGGGATGGGATTTAAAGGTAATGATGGTGATGCAGTGGATCGTCTTAAAATCCATGAGATTACTATATCTCGGGATCAGGATCCCATGTCTGTTTAGCACGCCTGGCCAATCCCGGGATCTATCTTCTAGTCCCTTCCTTGTCCTTCCAATCCATCCAATCTGCTAGGCCAAACAGTTAGGGTCGTGAAAGTTTTGGATCAATCTTATACTTGTTTTTTTTTTGGGTCTTTTCATCCATGTTTGTGTGAGCTTGCGAACCGTTAGCATGTTCTGTGCATTTAGTAGGATATTTGTTATATCCAAACCGTCCATCCATTTGGCAATCTTGTTTTAAAGCTTGAGACAAAAAATAAGATAGATCTGACTATTAAATGGACCACACTTGACAAAGCATTCTCAGCTGCTATTTGTAGTGTGGTCCATATGATCTTTGGATATGATTTATTTTTTAGATAATACTCTATAATGATCTCTAAAATTATATGAATAGTTTAGATATAATAAATACATCACTGTGGGGTCTATATAACTTTGATCTCCTCTGAACCGTTCGTACAACTGGGAGCTTGAGGAGCGTCAGTGCTTGTCTTCGCACGACACGTGCTTAGGGACGTGGATTGCGTACTACCTCCGCTCGTCCCCAGCTCCGAACGGGTAGTTCTGTGGGCGGGCCCACCATGATGTATCTATACATCCAAACCGTCTATCCCTTTTCTCGTATTAATCTAAGGCATTAAAATAAAAAATGAGGCAGATCCAATGATCAAATGGACACACCAAAGTTGACTCTTGCATTTAATTCAACTGACCTTCAATGCTTTGTGCATTTTAATGCAATCAGGAATAAGATTATTATTTTGTGTGGTCCACTTTAGCGTTGGATATACTTCATTTTTGTGTTCATACCTTAAAATATTCTGAGAAAAGGGATGGACGGTTTGGATGTACAGATATATAACGGTGGGCCCACCCACAGAACTGCCCTTTCGGAGCTAGGCACTCGACGTACATAGCTTCTTGAAGAAGCTTATGCCTGTTGCTTCATGAAGAAGCTTCAAGTACAGGCTAACAGTGACTCAGTTGTACACTCTCTAGCCTCTAGGTTGTCTTCGTGAGTAAACTCTGTTGGGCCCATTGTGAATGTATCTGGTCTATCCACGCCGTCCATCTGTTTTTCCATCTTATTTTAGATGTTGAGACCAAAATTTAAGCATACCCAAAGATCAAGTGGACCATACCATTAGAAACAGTTGGAATAATGACTTCCACCGTTGAAACCTTTCTAGGGCCCACAGTGATATTTATTTCTCATCCAACCTGTTTATAAGATCACACAAATATGGATGAAGGGAAAACACAAATACAAGCTTGATCCAAAACTTCAGTGGCCCCCAAGAAAATTTCAACAGTATATGTTCAATTCACACTGTTTCCTATGGTGTGGTCCAGTTTAGGCTTGGATATACTTAATTTTTAGGCTCAAAACCTAAAATTATCTGTTAAAATAGATGGACGGAGTGAATAAAATACATAAATCACGGTGGACCCCATAGAGTTTAATCAGTACGCTTAGCCTACTGAGTTACTCAGTACGCAATCCTTCACAATCCGCTTCCAGCTAACACCAGCTGTAGTTGGTACGTGTCGCTCGAAGACGAGCACTGACCCTCCTCGAGTTCTGAGTTGTATGAACGGTTTAAAGGAGATCAACGTTACATGGGCCTTACAGTGATGTATTGATTATATCTACACGTTCATCTATTTTCAGAGATCATTTTAGAGCATTATCCAAAAAATGAATCATATCGAGAGATCATTTGGACCACACCATAAATAGAAGCGGAGATAATGATTTTTTCACCGTTAAAAAATTTATAGGATCCACCTACTAAGATAAGATATAGGGAGGAGTAAACTTATAATTTTATAGTTACCACACCCGGTGCGGTCCAGATCAAATCAGATCGGATTTCGGTTCGGGTCGGTCGAATTTGTTACTTATCCGAATCCGATCCGACTGTCGTTCGAATCTGACCGATCCTACCTGAACCTAACCGACCCGGGATCGGGTCCATTTTGCCCACCTCTAAGTGGGAGATTGAATGTGAAACATTGAAACCTGACGGTCATGGAAGTTTTGGATCAATATTATACTTTTTGTTTTTTTTTTTTTTTTTTTTGTTTTTTTTTTAATTTTTTATTTGCTCTTTTCATTCATGTTTGTGTGAGCTTACGAACGGATTGAATGGAGAAAAAAAATATTATGGTAGACCCTACTAATGTTTTAACAATGAGAATTATTGTCCCCGCTGCTATTTGTGATGTGGTCCACTTGAGATTTGTATATGAATTATTTTTGGATATATACCCTAAAATGATCTCGCAAAATAGACAGACGGTGTAGATATAGTAAATACATCATGATGAGGCCTACGTAACTTTGATCTTCTTTCCATACTTGTACCATCATTACTGGGCCTGAGGAGTACCAGGCTCTTTAGTCTTTTGCATGCGCCAGGTACATACACCTGGTGTGCGGTACAGTAGCTAACATGCTTCCTAAACAGTACAGTGGGCCAATGGAGGATTTTAATGGTGGATATCCAATCACTATTGTTTTCCTGTAGTGTGGTCCACCTGAGATTTATGTCCCTTTAATTTTTTTTAATAGAACCTAAAATGATCTGTAAAAATGAATGAACGGAATGGATGAAACAAATACATCATTGTGGGGCTCACAGAGCTGGCTGGTGTAAGGGGGAATAGCCAATCCGTTTCTCATGTCCCAAACACAATGCAGAAGAAATGCCATCCTTTTGGCATAATTAGCCATAACCCCTTAAAAACTTCTTCTTTAAATATTAGTACCCTCGTTTGGAGAGGTCTATTTATTTTATTTTTTCATTTAAATTCAAACCATCCTGACTAACCTTTTTTTTATTAAAATAATAAAATATCTTTTAAAGTAATAACCATAGACAATGATGTTGATTATTTCAAGATGATGGACAATGATCTAGACCCATTCAACACGCAGCAATAGATTGTAATCTAAATCAATCATTAGTTGGTGATTTAGATTATTTAAAAGTAGATGAGCAACTTTCTTTATACGACATATGTTTATCCAAGAGCGATGAAAGAGAATGACAGATAATAAGGCCCATGACTAGGGAATAAAATTATCATATCTAGACTGCCCAAAAATATATATACGACATTGGAACAATACCAATATAGTGCAAAATGATCTAGAATATTCTAGAAGTAAGTGGACAACTATTTGGACCATTCAAAGATGTTGGACATGAATGTGGACTAATATTTTCATCAATATTTTAGAGGCATTTATTTATTTATTTATTTTAAATAAGGTAATGGGCATCGCTTGAATTTGAGGAAAACTAAATAGACCGTCAAAATGTAGGTGGTGACGTTTAAAGAAATATAATTTGAGGGGTTCTATCTAATAAAGTCAAAATACGGGAGCCATTTCGTTAAAATCCCTAGTGGGAATGATGCGTCAGCTGATGCCGCATAACGCCGAAGCGGACAAGCTGTTGGACAAAGGTCTGAACCTTTCTATTCCCCGTAAAAATACACGCACATATAGGGCCCAGTTTATCAGGAAATGTACGCACAGGATTCGCTACATATGGGGATACGTTTCAACGATCTAATCCGTTTATATGATGGGCCTAGAATGGATGGAGGACTATAGTAAGAAAAACCTCTAGCATTAGACTATTTCAATCGTTATCTAACTATTTTTTAATATGGACCATATCATTAACCATCCTTTTTTGGGCCATCAATTGAAAGGCTATAATCTTCCAACCTTGAAGATTTGTAGGGAAGACACTATCATCTGTGTGTACCATCAGATCAACGGTTTGGATAGTTGAACCACAGCCCCACATGCATCGAATCATGCACGTCCGTAGAGAGATTGTTTGCTTATGAGAAGCACGGTGTGATACTCTGTATTAGGGGTGCACATCGAACCGTAGGAACCATGTAACCCGACCGGAACCATTGGATCGGTCCGGTTTGGTCCGGTTCTAGGGTGCTAACAGTCCGATTATGGTTCCAAAATTTCTAGAACCGTTGATTACGGATCAGTTCTAGTTTAGGGCCCTGTAGAACCGAACAGAACTGTTGATATGAACCGTTACACGAACCGTAGATCCAAACCTCACGAACCGTAGATCCGAACCGTTACACCAACCGCGACATCTAATGAACGTAGGTCATAACGAATTGAATAGTGGACATCTAATGAACGATCAAAACAACATATTCAAATTCAACAAAGTAGATGTACATTGAATTGAATTCCAAGCTCAGCAAACAGCTTTGCCGAGTCAATCTGATGGTGTGACTACGTCCTATGTACGATCAATATCATTACACGTGGCACACATGTACCTTAAATTGAACTGTCTAAGTAGTGGGCCCAGTATCGAAGGATCATCATTTAGCATATGATCTTAACTGGCTGATTCGTGGACATCTGATGGACCGTTATAGTGAGAAATCTTTGACGGTCCAAATCAACAGGAAAATGTCCATTGATCAGAGGTTAGAATTGTTTAATGAATCTAAATTTGAAGCTCTGTCCCATCTATATTATTTGGACAGTTTGGATTCTGTTACATGCAAGCCACGTGTCTAGTATCTGATTGCTTCATGTAGGTTATTAAAAAAAGAGGTCTTCCATGTAACTAGTTGGATGATAAGTTACCGTTCAACTGCCATATATGTGTCCACATCTCTAGTGTGTAAAACATCCAAACCGTCCAAGAATTGATACGAAGTTATTCACATCCATTCACTCCCGATTGTATGGTTCCAAGACCTTAATAGTATTGTTAAAAAAGTGCAATTGGGCTGGAGTTTAAAAAGCCCAGAACCGTGGAGCCGGTCCGGAACCGAACCGGTTTTCACGGTCCGGTTCCAGTTTGGTTCTAGGGTGCTAATGGTCCGGTTCCGGTTCCAAAAATCCTAGAACCATAAGGAATGGTTCGGTTCCAGTTTCACCCCAAAACCGGACCGAACCGAACCGTGTGCACCCCTACTCTGTATGTATGGATTACATGTCTCAACCAACCACTACATGTGAATCTCTATCCAAACGTTTGGGTCCCAAGAAATGATATAATAGGTCATGAACTATCATATTTTGGTAGACATGCAATCAGAGAGAGAGAGAGAGAGAGAGAGAGAGAGAGAGAGAGAGAGAGAGAGAGAGAGAGAGAGAGGCAAGTGGAGTATAAAAATTAGGCAAGTGGAGTATAAAAATTAAAATTTCTCCTATTTTTATTAGAAGTCTATGTTGGACATGAGCTATCATCTCACCGTTGGATGTCTACCATAAAAGTGGGTCATGAAGTGAATGGCTCCGATTAGGTTTAGATGAATTGGTACTTGGTCACTGACGCAGGGATGGACGTGATGAGGTCAATCCGTGTCTTCCTCAAGGGAATAACTACTCCAAATCTGCGGAGCTTCTCTTGACTCCTTGTAGAGATGTCTGAAATCTACGAGGTAAAATAAGAAAATAAAAATAAATTTTAGAAAATTCAAAATTTTATTGGTATATAATAAAAACAAATTTACAACCTTTTAAATAGTGACACCAAATCTTATAAAAAGTTTCAGAATCAAACTCCAACTCAAACTCTCTAAAAATTCGTAACTTTTTATATTTATAGGAAATGTCTTATGTGGCTTAATCACATTATTCTTCTAATTTTTCTAG
Organism: Magnolia sinica; assembly: GCF_029962835.1. Lineage (NCBI taxonomy): Eukaryota > Viridiplantae > Streptophyta > Magnoliopsida > Magnoliales > Magnoliaceae > Magnolia > Magnolia sinica. The sequence goes on from NC_080578.1 coordinate 96,610,843, forward strand.
GCACTTTTGATGCTATATACAACTCCTACAGCTGAGAGGATGAAAAGTTATAATCAAACAACTTATAAGTAGTGAAAACAAAAATAAAAATGAATTTTCGATTGTTGATATGATAGAATCTTGCAAATTGGCTAAAGTAGTTTCTCCTACTCCAAAATCATATATGATATGTTGAGTAACTCATTTTGATTTGCGAGATATGCCAGTTGTAAGGTTCTAACAGTCTAGATCACCTCCACCTTCGATGGGCCCTTCTTAGGTCCATTTTAGACATGAAAGTGTCTGCGACCTGCTCTACATCAATCATTGACAAGGATTTGTGTAATATATTGGAATTATAAGGTAATTCAAGCAAGCAAAACCGTTGGTTTATGGGTCCCATTCACATCTCTTGAAATCCTCTTCAATGGGACAATTTTGACTTTTGAATTGGTGCCATTCAAATAAACGGTCAAGTTGACGGTCCGCATTCAACTGAAAAATGGTCCAAGGTTGGTAACTAGAGTGCTCAAGTGAGGGGTACTTTTGGCTATAGTCCACCCAAGGTGGGACCTAAGAGACCGATGCTTTGGATTACTAGTACAAAATGCTAAGCCCATGTGTTAGCATTTCATGTTTAGATCTTTTTAGCTACTAGCTACGGAATATCTTAAACAACTTTTGCAATTGCCCACCTTGGCATTGTCCTTTGTCATCATCATTTAAGCTGTATCCCAACTAGTTAGCATCAATTACATCATAAGTAATTAGGGTTGGTTACGTGAAATGATACCGTCAATCAAGCTATAATACAGTGTTTTACGTGATTAAGATATAATCTCAATCGTCTTTTTTAAGCTTTAGAAATATCTTTATATTTAAGAGTAGCAAGAGTGTATTTGATAAGCATTGGCAATTAACATGAAATACATGGGGAGTGAAATTAGTAATTATATTGGATAGCTTGTAATTAAAATTTATTGAAATCCATGTGAATGTGTTTAATAAACTATATTCAAAATGTAATTGTGAAGAGAGATTGAGAGAGGTAATTCTTACTTGCGAATGAATGATAATGAGTATCTAGTGAATTAAATTACATAGTTTTATTGTGATTTCAAAATGAGATCTTTATGTATATTTAATATCTAAAAGCATCAATTACCATTTTTTCATATTAATTATCAATGATTACATGCTCAAACAACCCTTTAGATGAGAATGAGCTATCGATAAGTTAAAAACATGATTTGCATAACTTTATGCCTGCTTGGATGGACAATTAAATGGCATGAAGTTATATTAGATGGAATAAACATCATAATTACACAATGATTACATGTCTAAAAATACAATGGCATTTTTACCGTCTAATCCAACATTTGAGATCTTCTTCCACTTAAAAAATACATTATATTAAGTGAAGCTCGCCTTTGGTGGATCATGGAATTGTAATTAAGGAATTGTATTTCACAGTTGATGTCATACCCCAAATCCGGAAATTGGATCCACAGGAATCCTGATCGCCGAATTCGGTGCCGACAGCCTCCGTAATATCCCATTCTCGGTCCCTAGCGTACATACCCCAAGTCTCAATCCTGGAATCCTTCAAGGAGGATTTTCCAACGTACATTTGTCTCATAAGAAGCATAACCATAAGTATACCCAAATCGTAAAGGTAACATCATCATCACATATCCACTAATATAATCATTTGAATATAATGCTGAAAAAAAAATACATATATCGAAATCAAAGCTCCAGAGGACAGCTGCATGCTCCAAGCTCAACGTTGTTGCAACCTAACGCCACCTGCACGCATTTATCGTGCATAAGTGAAAGTATGTGCACAAGGTAAGTGCCAAGTAAGCAATATCAGAGTAATCAGAGTAAGCGGAAATATACTGGTAAGTCCATGAGTGCTATCAGCCGTACCAAGGCTATGCGATGCAAGACATGAATGCTAACGGCCATATCAAAGCTATGCAATGCAAAACATAATAAGATAATAACAGATGTCGAGGATGCAATGCAATATGTAAATCCTGACAAGTCCGTCTAAGCCATATAAGTGCAAAAATATAGTAACCCAAAATGCTAAGTACTGTGGATGCAATGTAATATGCGGTGCGAATGAAATGACCATGCTGGAATGTGAAGTCGGGATGATAGTACGTAGTATCGCAGACTATGAGGTCCACCACAAGGGACTTCTATCCAAACCAGTCCCATACCTAAATTTAGATAGTCAGACTCAATGTGGTAAACTCCTGATCTCAGGTTAGTCACGCGCCCAACCGAAATCCTGACCATGTGAAGGTACACGTAATAAATAGTTACGCACCACCAGCCCGAGTGGATAGTGAATGAATGGATATGTAATTCTTGCTCAATAAGTCCACATATCAGTACGGTTGCTCTCTAAAAAATCACTGGGGTCTATTACACTCCACACCGACTGCCGCCTCCCTAGCTGCACAGCCTCGCGAGTGGAAGAGAGCTCACTATCCGCCTAGCCAGCAGTCTGTCAATACCTATTCGACTCATCGATAGCGGACCCATTTATGAGCTGGTCATACTTAGCCTAGCTTATAGCCCCCTCACTCGGGCGGATAAGGCCACACCCCCTCCCAACCAACCACGACACAGTGGGAGACGCGGCCTACTGGTATTCGGCACTCGGGCGCTCATATTCCACTCGGTCTAGACGTCGGGGCACCTCCTGGCCTTAGAGATTTTGCGATTTTCACCCAAGGACATCTTAAGTGGCCACAGTACTAGAACCAAGTATTTTCGGTGTCCCATTTAGCCATCCACGATGTGCCTGTGGAGACCACGACCCTGATGTCATTAGGGCGTATAATGATCAAGTCACATATAAGTGAGATGCATGAGTCACACTATCCAGTCATGCAACAATCCTGTGCGTACTGCGCAATAATGTGGGCACTCCGTCTCATAAGGAGTCCTGTAAATGGTCTGCCTAATGGCGTATGCTATGATCAAACATTCCTTATATTAGGCATACATATGGTGCGGATGAGTATGAATCATGGAGTTATACTAAGCAATTTATATGGTGATGAACTATCCTCACAATAAAGATGGGCCTGGATGACTTGCACACAAGTATGGGCCTATTAATGGGCCCTAGGGAGAGTTATAATGCGAACATTTAACCAACATTATTTTTACAATGTGGACGTCAAACCTACATTGCTCTCAAGGCACGGCACGCCATAGCATCATTACTTGCATTATAGTGAAATCACATATTATATTAGGTGCACATTCCTCGCATTGAGTCACATATACACCACATCGGGCCTAGCCATGCTGGCCACAAATACATCAAGATGGTCCTCATCACATGGGCTGAAAATATATCACAATGGGCCTCAACCCATGGGCCCTAATACATCACAATGAGCCTCAACCCATGGGCCCCAAGTACATCACAATGGGCCTTAACCCCCCATGGGCTCCAAATACATCACAATGGGCTTCGCCAAATGGGTCGAAAATATATCACAATGAGCCTCAACCCACGGGTCCTAATACATCACAATGGGCTTCATACTTGAGCTACAAATACACAATACGTGGGCCTTGCATATGGGCTTAATATACATAACAGGAGGGCCCTGCACTTGCGCCTACACCTTCCAAATGGGTCCACTAAATGAACGACATGGATGAACAACACATAACTCATGGTATGGCCTACTGTCTAGATCATGGTGGACCATGTCAAATGGATGGACGGACTAGATACAACACGTACATCACGTGGGGTCCACGTCCCAACCAGGGATGGACGGCCAGGATATAAATCACATACATCACGGTATGCACCACCATCCAGCTATCTGGACGGTGGATGCAAAACAAATGGATGACGTTGATAAACACATGCATTATGTGGAGTCCACACGTGTGTGGGTCCGGCAGCCGCTATGAAACATGAACAAAACACATACATCACATCTGCCCACCATCCATGCCTCTGGACGGTGGGATATAACCCATACATCACTGTGGAGTCCACACTGGTGGACGGTGTGGAGTACAACACATACATCAGTGGGTCCCATGTGGGGCCCACCATAATGTTTATTTCCACCCAATCTGTTGGCGAGGTCAGATAGACCCGAATGAGAGGAAAACCAATTTAATAATGATCCAAAACTACTCTGAACCTAAGCTGGGTTTCAATGGCAGACGTCCAATCCCACTGTTTCTTATGACGTGGGCCACTTGAGCTCCTAAAATGGCTGATTTTTGGGGGGCCCACTGTCCCAAAGGGGGCCCAACAAATGCATGGTGTAGATGTGGCCATACATCATGGTGGGGCCCACGGCTGGGATTGTGGGTCCTTGCCTTTCCGTCCGCCAAAACGCAGCAGCAGCAGGCACTGCATATGTTCTTTATTTTTTTTGAAAATATGAGTTTTTCTGTGTTTTTCCATAGGTGGGGTCCGCATCACTAAAATTCAACCCACCCGTTGGTTTTTATTGCTCAAGATAGACCCATCAAGCCCAATATTCGACATATTTTGGGGTATAGGAACATCATCAGAGTGTATTTCAATGGTAAAAATACTATTGGCTATGCTATGGCCCACCAGAAAATCGGATCAGCTTCATTTTTCGGCTCAACACCTAAAATGATTTGGAAAATGGAATGGACGGTTTGGATCAATCCCATACATCAAGGTGGGGCCTTCATGAGCGGTCCACCCCCAAAACGTTGAACCAAGATAATATTTTTGTTTTTATTTCATGTCCAGCGTCTCTGGACACTGGACGGTTTGGCCATAACACGTGCATTTAAGGTGGGCCTTGCTCAGGTGGGCCGCCAAATGCATGGATGGTGTGAATAAGACATACATCAAGGTGGGGTCCATTCGAGTGGGCCACACAGCCACATCATAATACCCAAAAACAAATGAAAAGGGAGGGAGAGAGAGAGAAAGAGAGAGGGACACGTGTGATGGAGGGCTCCGCCACTATGAGCCCTCCCTTGCATTCAATCATACATCAAGTGTGTCCCGATACATGTGGGTCCACCAAATCAAAGATCAACGGTGGAGATTCCTTCTCCACAAAAATGGAAAGTCTAGATGACCTCTATTCATGCAAGGAAAATAAACATCATGATGGGGTCCATGGAGAATGGCCCCATATGGAATGATCATGAGAATCAAGGTGGGCCATCGGCCACACCTAGGGTCCAAAGTGAGATCCATATCATCAATTGGTAGGCCTCACTTGGCCCATCATAAAAACATGAAAATCTAGGCTTATGAAGCACCCACCGTTCGATCTGCTTGGTCCGTTGGAAAGCTGATCTCCTTGTGTCTCACTTTGATGGTGGAAGATGAGAAATGAATGGCTAAGATGAAGGTTTTTTTTAGGAGAGGAAGTGAGCCACATACATCACACTTTTCTCTCCATGGGAAGGCTTGGACGTCCACTTTTTTGCTCTTGGAATGGCTTGAAAAATGTGTTGGAGAAATGAGAGAGAGAGAGGGTTGTTGTAAGAGAAGTGATGGTTGATGGATGTGAGGTAATGATGTACTTGACTTGAGAGTTGACTTAGTGGTTACTTGACTTGTGGAGAAAGAAAGCATGGGTGCTCTTGTACTTGATATGAGTTGATTGATTGATGAGACATGTCGTAGAGATTCTCTTGGGATTGCAAACGTGCGGTGTTTTCTTAAACAAAACGCGGGTCCACATCTCCTTGTCAGGGTATCGGATCGGTGCGTAATACGCGGCGTCGGAACCGCCGCGACGGCGCGGTCGCATTGGTATACGTCTCAGATTAAGCCAACTCAAATCTATGAGATACGACTTAGGGTCGTGCGCAAACATCGATTATAAGTCGCGGGTTGCCGAAATTCGATGGGAAAGATCGAAGGAGTGGCCGGAACAGTACGGGCTAGGATACGGGTCTCACAGTTGATGCTAGTCAACTGTATTCATATGCAATTTGAATGTCACATGTAAAGGGCATGTATGAATGAATGACAAAAATAAAATACACACATTAATGTGGGGCACATAAATATAACAGATTTTTTAAAAATTCATAAGAAATTATGCATTATTTACTATTAGCTCTGGATGATATGATACTGATAAAGCCGTACACGAGTCAAGTTAGATCTGTCAGCTCGCTCGATTCGACTCAGAAAAGCTTGACTTGCCTTGGCTCGAAATTGGATTCGGACCAAATCGAGTTAGTGTTTGGAGCTCCTAAATAATTTTGAGTCGAGTTCGAGCTTGACTCGATTTGGATCGAACCTCAACTCGAACAGACTTGGATCGAATCAACTCGGTGACTTGGTTATTTTGATATGAATGGTGCTCGCCGAGTGTTTGATGAAATGACTCAACGACGAGGAATGAATGGATACGTCGGCTGTTTAAATTTGATGTTGCTTGCCCGAGTGTTTGATTTTGATGCTACTCTATTAGCTTATGATGAAATACCTGTAAAGTATTATTATTGTTTTTTATTTTATGAGAAATTAAAGATGCATTCTATATGTTTGAGAAAATGCCAAACAAGCTTGAACTGGCCTCAATTGCTGAGCGAACTGAGCCAAGTCGAGTTCGAGCTGGGGGTTAGCTACTGGCTGAGCTGAGCCGAGCCAAGCTGTGCCAAGCTTGACTCAATTCAACTCGTGTATAACTCTAGATACTGGGATTAATCCAATCTTTTTCAATTTCTCAAGGCCGTATGAAAATTGCATGAGACCAAATGCAAATCTAGATCACCTGATATCATGCGCCAAAAGGTGCGTTTAAGATTCAGCCGAGCCAGCGAGTTTTAGAACCATGTTTGAAAGCCACATTGGGAAGATCCAACGGTCATCTGACCAGCACAAGCTTTGGCCCACCCAAGATGACATCATATGAATATCTGACTTCTTTTACACGTGCCAAGTGCACCGATCCAATAGTTGCGTGGGATCCCCTACACTCCCTCCAGCCAATGGTATAAGAGTAAATTGGGACTGAGAACAAGGTCATTTTGGACATTATCTCATTCATTTTTCACATCATTTTCAGTATGTTCTCTTCTTCTTGTCTTCTTATACCTCCAATGACAGTAGTAGCTTTGAGTGTGGACCGTTAAACCCGCTCTTGAATGTAGCCACTAGCCAAAGTACAAAGGTCCACTAAAAGCATGCGTTAAAAAAGGACATATATATGAACCTCAGCCACAGGATATGTATAGTATACTTGGGCTCTGAATCTGAACTTGTGGGGCCCAGGTAAGGTGATCTGACTCTTGATGAGCTATGGCTAGACTTCTAGCCAACTACACAATTCTAACCCTTGGATTTGTTTATTGCAAGTAACAAAGATTGGACGGTTAGGATCTTACCATTATGAAGTATTTCGAGCATGGCGTACTCCGAGTGGGGCCCACCACTGTAATCTTCCTCAACCGTACTGATGGTCAAGATCCACGTTATGGCACAACCATACTAATGGTCAGGATCGTTGAACCATGGCCACACTATCACAAAATGAGAACCAGAGTACGGTGGATGTATCCCGTGGTCGAGGATCAGACAATTAGACGTTTGGCTTTGGCTGGGACTGTTTGTCAATCACTGAATAAAATTCGACCGTTGATGTTGAAACTTGAAAAATAACACAGGGAAAAGATAAGATAGAGACTGAACACCGCTCCTGTTTGGCTTATGCGACCAATCGCCTCCTTATCTTCGTTCGAATTATACCCTATTGGATCAACATTAGAACATGGCCTACATCACCTTACTTCTGGTGTAGCATGGCTCATATGTGATCGATCTGAGTCATTCATTAGGTGTTATCCACAGTGAAAATGCAATGTGCCAAAATTCATTTTAGTACACTCATCAAGTTAGCCACCCATGTAAGTTGAACTTGGGCCGTTGGTCTATTTTCTACCTTTATTTCTAAAAGCGTGACCTCTCCAACCAGTGGATTGATACTGATTTTTGGTTCACGGTATGTTTCCAGCAAACAATACCATATAAAACCGTCGCAAATTACGACGGACCAAATCTGTCAAAAATCTCATTTTAGCGACGGATATTGTCAGTCGCTAAATCCCGCCACTTCAATTTTCGGAAAAAAGGCGAATGACATTTTCATTAGAGGCGGACTAAAACCGTCGTTAAACCAAGCCTTTTTTGAGACGGACCAAACCCGTCACAAATACCGCCGCAAATTCTCTGTTTTGACACTCCGGGCCGGCTGAGGTGCTTGTATATGTGCCATTCAACCCATTCGATGAAATGGTCCAAAATTCGCACTGTTCCAAAACTGACGTAGGTTATACCATGTGAATTTAAATGTTATAGTTATAATTTTATACCCCACCTGACCGTTGAATCGGCATAGTTATTGAGATTAAGGCCACCGAGTTTATCTCATTCAAGTAAAGTTTGTTAAGTAAATCATTTTCGTTATTTAATACTCTGGCCGCCTGTGACCCTTGATACACTAGCACTTAGAAATAGATCATGTGTCATATTTCAACCAAAATTAAACCAAATAAACTGTAGAAACCAATGTAGCTAAGTTACAATCCCAAAATCACATTTTTGGAAAGATCCTATCCTTCGATTCGTAGACACTTGTTAGCTGAAATAAAACCATCTGATATTTTTGTTTTTGGCCGCCCAATAAATGTGCACCAGTCTGATGGTCAGATTACAAAATAGAGGCAATTTTTTTTTTGGTATGGTATCTATTCCAATATGCAAAATTTGGACGGTTTTCTTTAAACTATGGAATGCAATTTATGCAAAACTATGAAAATTTTAGGTGCCTGTGTATCATCCTTTGGACTCTCTCAGAGTATTAAAACTTTCTTATAATCAATCCCCAATTCCCCATGTATGTAGCTAGGCCGAGGTGCGGGACATGGGTACTCGAGTAGGGGCGTGACTATTTGCTGACGTGGACGGTGACTTGGTGTAGAGAAGATCCACGCCATCCATTGGGTGGGCCAGCTTGTGTTGGGCCTGGGCCCAAATTTCAGGTTGGATAAAAAACTCAGGTGGGCTGTACCATGGGGAACGGTTGAGATGGGAGTTCCCACCGTTAAAATAGTTCAGATTCTGTGTGGAGTCCATCTTGGTGTGTATAAACCATCCAATACACTCATCTGGCGCGTGACACCAGGACGAAAGGATGACACAAAAATCAGTACATTGCAAGACTCAGGTGGGCCACAACACATGAATTTAGATCTAAATATTATATCCCACTAGATGGACAGCTTAGATCTGTGGACCCCAGAGGTCTGAAATGGCCTGACTTTCAGGGTAGAAAATCTAGACCGTGTATACAACCATATGGAAAGCTTAGATCCGTACAATTGTTTCAATTGGGTGACAAAAGGGTATAACCGGAATAAATGAATAGTTAATGTGGTTGTGCCAATTTCTTCAAAAAGAGGGTTATTGGGGTTATTTTGTAAATGCAGGTGGCGAACGGTAACAAAAATAATCAAAGGGGTAGTTGGAATCGGATTGCGTACTAAGTAAACATTTTAAGGCCCACCTAGGATGTATGTGTATTATCCACGCCGTCCATCCGTTTTTACATATCATTTTATGGTATTAGCCCAACATTGAATGATATCCAAATCTCTAGTAGACCACAACACAGGAAACAGTGGGATACTAACGATGACCGTTGAAACATTTCTAAGGCCCACAGTGATTTTTATTTGTCATCCAACCTGTTCATAAGGCCATGTAAACATGGATGAAGTGAAAACAAAAATTTTAATTTGATTTAAAATTTCTACGGCCCCCAAGAAGTTTTCAACGGTAGATGTTCAATTCACACTGTTTCTTATGGTGTGGTCCACTTGAGGTTTGGATGTGCTTAAATTTTTGGAATATTTACTAAAATGAGCTAATAAAAAGGAATAACGGAATAGATAAGACATATAAATCACGGTGGGCCCCACATAGTTTACTCAGTACGCAATCAGCTTCCGCTCTGGCAGTGACCAGTCAAAGCAAACGTGCACGCGCATTGCGAAGAAAGGCTTCGACGATTGCTATTTAAAGCGGACTCGGTGGATCCGGGACTGTGGGGCCCACCGAGATGTATTTGTTTTATATCCATGCTGTCCATCCGTTTTTTAGACTCTGGCATTGACTACTCAAAGCATACGTGCACGCGCGTTGTGAAGAGAGGCTTCGATGATGGCTATTCAACGTGCATTCGGTGGATACGGACTGTGGGGTCCACCTTGATGTATTTATTCTATATCCACGCCGTCCATCCGTTTTTTTTTGCCAGCTCATTTTAGAGAACGAGAGAAAAAAGTGAAGCAGATAGAAATCTCAGGTGGACCTCATCACAGGAAGCAGTGGTGCTTGAATGCCCACCATTGAAAACTTCATGGGAGCCACAAAAGCTTTGGATCGACCCTTCATCCATGTCTGTGTGACTTTATCAACGGTTAGGATGCAAATAAAAATTACGGTGGGACTCAGGAAGTTTATAATGTTGGGCGTTCAATCACCACTTTTTCCTGTGGTGTGGTCCACCTTAGATTTGTATCTGCTTCATTTTTGGGTTCATGAGCTGAAAAAAACCATATGGACGGCATAGATATACAACACGTGCATCAAGGTGGGCCCCACGATCATGGTTCAGTGGTCCACTGAAGTCGGTGTCTCCTTGGCCTCACCAAATCCGTGTTGGGCTTGAATAATTTAAAAAACCCCGAGTGGGACCCGACTCAGTTGTTGCATCAGCTGATCTGTAGCAGGCTGACTCGCTGAGTTGACTCGCTTGAGTAAAGTCTTTTTTTAGTTATAATATCAACAACAACGATATCAGCAGCAACGGTAATAATAAGATTCTAAGAAGCCGGTTCCTCTTATTCAACAAAGCCGTGCGTGGGGCCCACCCTGATGTAGGATCAGCCTACACCCAGGCCTTGTACAAGGTCCAGATTGCCCCCCCTTAAAATAAGGGTGGGTCATACTGGATGAAGGTGATGAGGTCGATCACTTCCTCAAGGGGATAACTACTCGAATCCACGGAGCTTCTCTCCACTCCTCAGAGATATATTCAAACTAAAACTTAATATAAACAATAAAAATGAAAATAAAACGAAAATTCAACTGTCAATTTTATGGAATCTCACAAATTCAGCGTGCACAACCCGATGTAGCAGGTTGGGTGGCGAAAGTAGCTCGTCCTACCCAAAAATCATATATGGCAAGTCAGATAACTCATTCAGGTTTGCAAGATATGCCCGTTTCAAGGTCCTGATAGTCGGATCACCTCTGCCGCCAATCGGGCCTTTTCTGGTCCATCTTAGCCACGAAATAATCCGCGACCTGCTCTACGTCACATACAGTAGGAAATGGTTGGGATGGAGAGGCCCACCACTACAACCTTTCAGACCGTACATTGGGCCCACCATGTTTTGTACATGCCATCCAATTTCGTGGAAGATGTGCACACATCTAGGATGAATGGACAACCCAAACATCACGCCATTCCAAAGCCCTGATGGGCCCACATGCCGAGCTGGTTAAAATGATTTGAACCGTTGATAGTTTTGGTTCTATCATAGATGGGCTATGTTCCAATAGTCAGGCTTCATTGATGAAGATACGCCATTGAATTTTGGAGCTGTGGAAATTTTCTTTTTTAGTGGTGTGATCAAAATTTCAACCTTTCTTAAGGTGGGCCGCGTAGAGTAGCATCAAGAACATGGATGGTTCTGATCATTGGATCATCTTAACATGGAGACCCCAAAGGGGCAACACATGCTACATAGAGATGAAATGTAGTAGTGAAAAGTAAGTCTCTTTGACTTGGGGCTTCATCTTGGCAGCCTGGAATTGGATGCAATCGAGAGGACTTGATTTAGGGGGTTTGGCAGCTTGGAATTGAATGGATTTGGAATCTTAAAAAAGAGAGGCTTTTGAAACTCTCTCCTCCCGAACCCACGAATCATGTAGAGAGGAATATGAATCCTCTCCAACAGCTAGATTTCAGCTAGATTTATTTTTATTTTTATTTTTTGTTTGAAATAACGTCAAGAGGAAGTATTTTAACCCCTTTTACAACATCTCTCTCACCTTTTCAGTAGAATCCAAAGCTCTTGTGAATTTCTCTTGAAATTGCGGAATCTATAATTTTTATATTCCATGTGATTCTAATTTCAGGCTGCCAAACACAACTAAATATTCGAAATCACATAGATTCTAATGGAATTGTGAATTGGATTTCACAATATTCCAAATCCAAGCCACCGAATGAGTCTTAAATGCTCTTGCTTTGATTTTAAAATCCTTCCCCATGTCCCCATTGGGAACATGGAATCCAAGTGGTATGGAATTGCATTTGGTTCAATGTAAATTTCATCCAATGTTTGGAAATGATTGGAAGGACTACTTAAATCCAGGTAGTTTTTAGTGGATTTCGAAATTCACTCATTCATGGACCCCACATTGATGCATGTGCTTTATCCACAATATCTATCCATATGTGCACTTTACACCTGACAATTTAGTTGCATATATATACACGTGACTGGCATGATGCATGTGCTTTATCCATAATATCTATTCTTATTTATTTATTATTATTATTTTAAAAAATTTTTACACACGCACCCATGATATCTATTCATATGTGCACTTTACAGGTGATAATTGAGTTGCATATGCATCCAATAGATGTCTTTAGTACCGAAAACACTAGGGCTGTTGATGGGGCTGGCCTTGTTCCGGCCTGGCTCACCACATGGCACAGGGAGGGACCTGATGAGGCCGATCATTGTCTTCCTTAGGGGATAACTACTCCAAATTCATGGAGCTTTCTAGACTCCTCAAGGAGTTTCCTCGAATCCACGAAAGATAAAAGCATGAATAATTTCTAATAAATTCCAAATAATTTGATTGATGATAAAAAACCAAAATTACAACTCTTTAAATAAAATTACAACTTTTTAAATAAGGATCTCAAACCTACGAGGGAGTTTTAGACTTGGAATCCAACTCGAATACCCTAAAAATGTGACTTACTATAAATAGAAAACTTACTATTTATATACAACCTCTATTCCTACTAAGAATTCATGGTTTTGGCCAAAAATAGTAAGCGTCCAATTTGGACAAACCACATTATTCTCCCAACTTTTCTAAGCCCTTTTCATGTTGGGCACGACTTCTACAACTCAAAAGTATCGAAAGTTATACTCGAACTAAAACTTACTATTTATAGTAAAAACGAAACTAAATGGGCCTTATGACTGTTGATCTGATGGAATCTCGCAAATCCAGCGTGGTCAACACAACAGTGGGGTTGGTTGGCTTACGTAGGTCACCCTACCCTAAAATCATATATAATATGTCGAAAAACTCATCCCGGTTTGCGAGATACAATTGATTTAAGCTTTTGACAGTCCGGATCGTTTCCGCCTCCGATCGGGCCTTCTCTGGTCCATCTTTGCCATGAAAGTGCCTGCGACCCGCTCTACATCACCACGGCAGTTCCATGGGCCTGGCCCAGGAATGCGTTCACACCCTGCAGATAAACAGGGCTGGGCCAGGCCTAGGTTTAGGACCATTTTCTATGGAATGCTGCAGTTAGATGTGCTTGGCCCTGATATTTGAACCCACAGTGGGGCCAGAAAATAAATCGCCCAGGTGGGGCCACCCCATTATTGGTAGCCCTACAAACACACTTTGGACTCTCATAGATTAACCAATGTAGCAAACTACAATCCATACATAAATGTATATATGAACACCAGAACATAAACTGTGTATAATCCATACACTACATTTTTCTCAAGCTTTATACAGAAGTATCATACAAATGCTTGGACGGAAAATACCATTTGGATATTTAATTTGTAAAAGCGGGTTTATTGATCCAAAACTGCTGATATTATGGGCCCCGCTGTGGACGGTCCAGCTTATTGGAAGTGTTCTTACCCTTCGATGTGTCCGACAAACAGACAAACAGACGGTTAAAAAAGAGATGTACATCACCAAATCCGCATTCAACAAGGGAAATGCCAAATGTTTCTATAGCTATGATCTTCAAATAGAGGGTTTTTTTTTTTTTTTTTAATTCATATGTCATCCATGTTGAGGCCCATCGTATCGACGGTTGTATCACGTAACAAAAGGCCCACTTGTAGCATTGTATATCACCAATTTACAAGTCTATATGTCAGTTCATCAAGCATATATTCACATATGGAGAATATGGAAATAGATGAGCAAAACGGTATTTATTGGTGAGAAATCATGGTTTCTAAGTACCTCTCCACATTGTCCAGCCCACAGAGCTCTTTGACCACCGGCATGGTTGCCGGGACCTTCATTTGGAATGTCAAAGAAGGATGATCATAGCTGTTGGTTGCAAGGAGCTCTTTCCTTGCTTCTTTGATGGCTTGTCTAGTTGCACAATGAATAGAGGCCGCTAGAAGCAACGGCGGCTCCCCAGAAGCTGTAAAAGATGACCGATTTGCTTACTAGTCATAACCCATGAACAGTTCAAAATCTTAACTAAGATTAAAAAAGAAAAGAAAATTATGGTTGTTTAGAAAACTTTGATATATAGCTAACTTTTGGTTGCATTTGGTAATCAACCCAAAATTGGGGTTGGTTCCGCTATTTCAGTGGAACCGATCCACTTTAATTTTGGGCCAAAGCACAAATATGGAAGTGCATATCTTGGCTTTTCTATCCATGTCATTAGTGGGATAAGACTGCAGCTAAAAACTTGAAAACTCGAATCGGCTCAATATCAAGCCAGGTTGGGTCAACTCGAAGTTGGATGAGGCTTGACTAGATATCAAGCAATTGAATTAAGAAATATTTAGAGTAATAGTAATATTTTTAAATAGTTGTGGTTAGGTGAAATACGTATTCCTAGCTCTTGGCATGTTGGTAAATGACCTTTGCTTTTTGAGCTTAGGTTGTGGGTTTGAAACTCACGGGTTTCTTTAACTTTTATTGCCAAAAAGAAAAAAAGAAACGAAAAGTTCACCAGCAAGCGGCTTGGGCCGTTTCACGTTGGGTCGACTGAGTCAGTGAGCCAATTCGATGAGTCTTTCCAAGTCGAGACTCAGTCACACTCATGCATGGGTTTCCTAGTGACTTAATGTAGCGGGTGCAAGGATAAAAAGAAAAGATCACAATAATCTTCTCAAGAATAGCCCTTGGTTCACAAGGAGAGAAATCTCTAAAAATGGTAGATAAAAATTGATATTATTGATGAAACGTGCTGCTTACAGCGTATCTAATGAGCTTATATAAGCAAAAAAACCTAGATACGAACTTGACTCGAAATAGGAATCCTTTCCTAAATACTTCTTGGAGGTCTGACTTTGAAATCAGCCATGCAGTCAGGTACCAATGGTGTGGCCCACCTAATGAATGACTCAGATGTCACAAAGAGAACCTTGTAACCGAATTTGATATTTCAAGTACATATCTCTTAGTGATATTTTGCAAAATTAGATGTGCTTTAATGTCAATTTCAAAAAAGAAAGAAAGAAAGAAAGAAAAAAAAATCTATGTCAACAAGACCACCTTTTAAGAAAATTATTGTATCAAACATGTGCCAGAGAAGCATGCCAGAAGTGTCAACGCAAATAATATTATTGAATGGTTGTTGATTCGCTTAAAACAAAGGAGCCTCAATTTATTTATTTATATTGTTCATTCAGTATTATTTATAGAGAAAATGATTAGATACGGACACATAACAGAAGTTCCCTATGGCGGAACCTTATCATAAGCTGATTACAATCAATTGGTGAGGGAGGGAGGTCCTATATGCATCAATCATTTAGGCGTGTGGTCGGATCAATTAAAATCCATTTCAACTCACTGCCCAACCTTGAGTGGACAATGATAATGTTTGCCTGTAGAAAATTCTCCCCGTAGGTGTTTTTCATTGTGTTTTTCACACACAGCACCACCACCACCATCATCTTAGCCTTCTCCCAACAATCCAGCATCGGCTTTCAATATTTAGATTGGCAAAACTTTTATGAGGGGTGGCCCACCAGACATCAAACTTCCTCTCTTACTCGGGTTATTTCATATGTGTATCCACTAATCATGTAGTTCTAAAATGAATGGGATTAGAACATGGGATTAGGTGGTATGGAATTGCATTTGGTCTGATTTACATTCCATCCAGCATTTGGAATCAATGGGAAGCATTTTATTAATCGATGGGATTTCTAGTAGAATTCGAAATCCACTACATCCGTGGGCCCCACGTTGATGCATGCGTTGCATCCATGCCATCCATCCATATATGCCCTTTACATGTAACACTCAAGTTGCATATGCATATAGGTGACTGGTTTGAGTCATGAAATCTGGTCCATTGATTACAATTTCATGGTCCACCAAACACTGGTTTCACTTAATACAGTGTTTTTCCCAAAGGAAGAATTTGATCCCAAATGTGGGATTGAACAATCAAAATTCCATGGTATTTCCAGACATATAATCATTGTGTAATAATGGTGTTAATCCTACCTAATGCAATTCAATACCACCTAATCCTGTGTTCCAAAGAGGCCCTTTGATGGGGACATCACGCGCACACGCACGTCGCCCCCCCATACACGTATGCAAGGAGAAGGAGGGCCCCACCGTCGATCTGGATCGATGACGACGTCCAGGGAGGGCTTCCTAGTTAGAAGACTGAGTTTTGGTTTGTTGGAGTGGGCCCTATAGTCAAGTAAAGCCCATTATGGGTTCTCATTATCGTGGCTCACTAGTCTGATTAATCTCATATTTTAGGTTTTGCTTATTAATGTTATTTAGAATATCATGGACGGTTTATATTTCTTTGATTAGTTTTTATTTTGGTTTACTTCATCGCCAAGTGATAGGTTGCGCACATGGTGCGAGTTTTGGGGTATACGGTTTTCTTATAAATAGGCACCCCTTGTAGCTTTTTTGGATTATTTAAGATTAATAAAAAAATTCCTGCATTTTTTTCTACTCCTCCAAGTTCCTAAGTTGTGGAAAAATCCAATTGGGTGCGAAGCCCTCCCTTCATCGAAGGGTTAACTACCGTGGTGCGAAGCCACATCTATCCCAATTCGCCCATCGCCTATCATCCATACTTCTCACTTTCTACAGCGATCCTCACCTCGAATCCATCAATTTTTGCAGCAGATCTTCTCCCTACAGCCAGTTTCTAGAATCTGGCCCTGCAAAAGGGCTGAAACTTCAGCGGAGCACCACGCACAACCCGTAGCTCGGATCGACCCGAAACTTGGGGGGTCTGGAGCCCACCCCTGGCCAACCAGAGCCAAGGAGTTGGTTTCCAGGTGTGGGACTCCCTGCGCACGTGCGTCAGGCCTGGCCCGCTGTCCGCACGCGGGAACTGTCTTCCAGTTCAGGTTTTCTTCCTATTTTACCCTCTCATACCTGTTTTTCATAAACTCTAACCGTAGATTGCATTATCCTTAATTTATTTGCCCATTTTCTTACCCTAGGGTTTCTTAAATTGAAATTGGTGAATCCCTTGGATTAGGGACTGATTGTTGTGCACGTGTAGACGATTATTACTTATCTTTGAGCATCGTTTGGTTTATAATTTTTTACAGATCCAGCCGTAGCCTGTGTAGGCCTGGACCCGTGCAGATTCCCCTTGTTTGAATCATATTTAATTTTGATGTTCTAAATCACCCTTAATTGAAGAACCATGATATTGCGGGTTCAATTGAAGCAACCACAAAAATAACAATGTAGTTTCCTCAATTCAACTTCCCTAGATATGTTTCTATTTGTTTTGTGCTTATCAGATGCCTTCCTATATATGAAAAAGGATGAGAAAGTGATACCTTTGGAAGAGAGTAGGCGTTTTTTGTGATGGCCGCTGTTAAGTATCTCGACATTGAATTCTTTGGGGATTGTGTCAATGGTTGGGACCTTGTATGTCCACGTTCCGTCCGAAACCACCAATCCATCTGAGTTTGATAGATACTCTTCCAGCATGAAAAATCCAATTCCTTGGACAAAAGATCCTTCAATCTGTTAAGGAGTTTATTCAAATGTAAGGTGTCTATGCATTCATATTAGTTGCAAAATAGGATATTCTAAACAAGGACAGAAAATCAGAGAACCTCATCACCATTCAAAGTTTGTAATGGCAATGATGAACAGGTAATGTTGTGCTCCTCTGGCATGAATGTCCACAGCCAAATACATGTGGGACCATGTTCATTGATGCATGGACATATACACATGCTTTTATTGTGCATTTTTAGGAGAGCCCAATAGTCCACCTAATATGGGTGTGAGAGATGGACATGCATGCATTGCATTAGAACTATGTCAGATTACTCAATGCACTGAAATGAACATGTGATTTTATCTTGTCTTTGAGCACAAACGTAGAATATCCTTAAAGACTACCACCAAATACATTTGCATGCATGAATGGAGTGATGCACAATCGCAAATGTAAACATGCATTCCGTATGGAAATACATGCATTTCCAAGCACACATCAATTTGAGCCAATGTTCAACGATGCATTGAGATGCATGTATGCTTCTATCAGAGGCCTTTAAGAACCCCAAGAGCCAATCTATTAGAACTGCAACCCAGTGTGCTTGCATGACTCCTAGAATGGGATGAAGAGCATGGGCACACGTTTACCATGGACACATATCCCATGTGCTCTTCATTGGATAGGCACAACCAATGCATCATCATGGCTCATGGAACAGATAAAAAAAAAGAAAAAAGAACGGGCCGGAAAATAAATACTTAAACAAGACTAGTATAAATAGCAGTTGATTGAGCTGACCTGTCCTAAATCCACAGCAGGGTTTAAGCTCTGTCCACAGTCATAGATCAGATCTGTTCGCAAGATTGTGGTAGCACCTGTAAGAAGATCTATCTCCACCTGGGATCACAAAAACTTCCAATTAGTATTCAATCAATAGATGCTCATAAATCACAAATTTTATCAGAAACTTGGAAGTGTTAAGATTCAAAACACTGGCAATCAGCATTTCAAAATGTGTAAGGTAGAGGTGAAGTGCTTGGGCCTCTGGCCACACAAGCCTAAGCTTCAGGTGGAAATCTCAAAATTTTTTATTTTTTTTATTTTTTTATTTGCAATAAAAATTAAAGATAAAACAGAACATTACAGAAAATTATGAAAAATGCAACATGTTACCATTTATGAAATAAAAATCCTGTCAATGCCACCTAGTAAAATAAAGAAAAGGGCCTCTTCAATTTTGGTTGTTGGTCATTGTTTGTCTGCTGAGTTGGTTATTTGTCCGCCAAGCTACTCGGGTTATTGTTAGTCAGTAGTTGCTGCAAGTTGGATGAGGTCGAGTGGTGGTATGATGGCAGAATGAAGTTAAAACAAACCAAAACACTAATGACTTGAGTTCAAGGGAAAAACAGTTTTACCCATTTAAGATTTCTGCTTTCCTCTTAATTACATCAAAGCATGGTGCATTAATTCACTCAGAAGGGTGTAGTAGTCATTTAAATATAATGATAAATCAACAGTGATAGAGTGAGAGACGGGTGTTGAGCATAAACCTCAAAGCTTGAAGCATGTGTCTCAAAGCAGTAAACCATGACGAACTATGGTTATACTTGCCCTCGTGGCGTAAATCTTAGATGCCATTTAAAACATTGATGGTGGAAAAGGGGCCATGAATTACCTCGCTTACAGCAGCACCATAATTTAGATACTGCATGGAACTATAGTCAGGGTCCCATAAGGTATGTGCTGATAAGTTCACCGCTTGGAGATTCGCCTGCAAAATTGAACTTGTAGTGGAGTGATAAGTTCTCTATTTAGATATTAGCATGAAAAGTAGAAAGGGTGACGCCCACTTATCAAATGAGAACTGGTAAGAAACAAATGGTCGCATGGTGTACCCATACCCACATAGAGTACAACTCCCATTGCAAACTGATCACAGAAAGTCAGATGTGGTTTCAGAATTTCGAAATAATCACCTGCAGGATTAGAGTATCCCAGGAAACTGCACCCATTTGCTCCTGCAACCTTTCCTTAAGCGGCGTAAGCCTTTCAACCAAGATATTGCATGCAACCCGAACTGCTTCGCCACTTGACTCTGATGTGGTGCTCCCAGCGGTCCATCCTCCTTGCACTAGACTCAAAGTATCGCACTGAATGACTCGAACTCTTTCCAGAAGTGCTTGATTTCCATCACTCAATAGCTGAGCCAGAGCAAATGCCGTAACCTGCTTCACTTTTGTCCACAGCCCCTGTCCTAACTCAATCCCTCCAACTTCAACGACAATTGAACCATCATTGAGGATGCTCACTTTGCCCGGGGTCGGTCTCAGCCGCACTCCATACACAATGGGTACGCGAGAAATGCCCCGTTTCCTCCATTTGTTACAACCATTGAATTGCTTGATTAATTCAGTCCTGTGATGGAAACTTGCGGATGCAGCCAACTTATCCATAATTGAAGGTAAAGTATACTCAGCGGGTTCGCCAGCGCTACTTTCATGAAACAACTGGAGGCTTTCGAATGAATGCAGATTCCTTTTCCTAACCAAATCGGGCTCCATGGAAAGAACTGAAGCAACATGCTCGATTACAACTTCGGCAATGTAGGCCCCTTGTAACTCTCCTGGGGCCCGCATGGCTGACTTGCTCGAATGATTTGTCTTGCAGATCTTAATGTCAAAAGAGAGAGCTCCCCAATTATACTTCTTTAATGCTCCCACAATATTCGATGGCATGATTGGGCTTATATCTTCAGTTATCCCTGCATTGAGTAATATATCGGTATGTAGAGCTGTAACCTTCCCATCAGAATTGAAACCAACAGAGTAGTTTATCTTCATTGGATGCCGTCCCCCAGTGATTATCATATCGGTTTTGCGATCTAGGTAGGTTCGGACGGGGCGGCGTAACTTGTACGCTGCAAGTGCACACGCAGCCATAACCTAAACATTGCACAGTCCCATGATTGTGAGGTCGTGGATGCATGCAAGAAATCATTCGTTAGTTAACTGAGACTACATATTGCAAAATGGATAGCTTAGTACAACATCGTTCTCTAATAGCTGGTGGCCCATAAAGTGTTCACTCCCCAAGTATAGGGTTGTGATGTAGTAATAAACTCGGTAAGACCGAGGTCGAATCCACAGGGACTGATACCTGTACGTTATCTAAAACCAAGTAGAACTAGAAATAGACTAAGATGTGATCTAAACCAAATAGAATTTAAGAAATAATTTTGGAATAATTATCTAAAACTTAAGTAATTCAGAGGAAGGAAACTATTAAACTGAACTTCCTTTGATATAGTTGTCAAGAGATTAAAGGTGTATCAATTAGAATGGATTCCATCACCAAACCATGCCCAGGAGACAAAGTAAACAACATAATTAAACTAATTACCAACCAATCAACAATGTATGAGGGTTAGGAAGGATACCGTCATCCGACCATGCCCAGGAGACAATGGTGAACAAAAGGGCTTACTGATGTCATAAACATATAAGGAAAGGAACATGCTCAAAGTTATCGCAAACCCATTGTAATTTTAGTCACAACAGACCATTAAAAACTAAAAACATTCCCTTAATTAAACTAAAATCAACATCAATTCAGTCTAAACAAAAGGCATAAGCTAAGAGTCTCCCATCACGCTACAAGCTTCACCTCTGAGCCCTATCTAAGAGGTTTAACCCATCATAGACATGGTGGGGCTAAAAGACTCTTTAAAGGAAAGAAATAAACAAAAAAATAGAAAAGGAAGAAAAACTCTTGATGTCGGCCTGTTCCACGCCTCCATGGCTGCTCACGACCCCCTTGGAATTGAATACCCCCTCTCTCTTCTTGTTCTCCCTTTTATAAGTGTTGCCACCGGTGGCTGGAGTCGGTGGAGAGTCTTTACGCATCACCGTGCGCATGCAGAAGAACAACGCAAATCAGCTTGCGTTTGGCTTGAATTTCTGGACAGTGGACGTCCCATCTTTGGTTCTGACTGCATGGCCATGGTCTTGGCCACCTGATGCAACGTGTGGACGGTCTGGATCAGAGATCCGACCGTGATCTCGTGCACAAAACGATCGCCAAAACCGGACAGCGTCCGGATGCGCGTATTGCGTAAGAAGTGCGAAATTTTGGATTTCCGGCGTCAGTGGGGCCCACGATTGATGTTATAGGAGAGATCCGATCCGTCCATTGAATTTCTCTCGAAATTTCAGTTGGGAAGGTGTATTTTTGACCTTCTTTTGATGTGGCCCACAGGATCTTTTATTCCGCCGTCCATCCTGCGTTTTGGAATATCAATAGCCACCTGCTCTTCATTCCGCGATTCCGACACCTAGGCCATGTTTATAGGGCCCTTTTACCCTTGATGGACGATCCCGATTATCTGGAACATGGACCATAGTGGCCCACAAATTCCGTCCGCAAGCTCTGTTGCGAAACAGAGCTTTCACGTCAACGCTGTGAAAGCTGGTGGGCCCATAATCAGTGTCAACTTGGAAATCCACCACGTTCATTGCAATCTCCTCAAAATACCAATTGGAAATGGCTGGTTTTAATCCGCTGCTGATGAAGCCCACGAGATATTTCACTCCACCGTCCGTCCTGCATTGGTCGGTTGAAGACGTGTTTGTGTGCACATGGGACGAAAAGGAAACCTTGGCATGGGTTAAAGCTCACATTCGGACACCATGGACGGTCCAGATCTAATATATAAGTGATGGGTGGGGCCCACAACCAAGAACCGGCGACCGACGTCAAGACGCTGTTGCGTTTTGATTTTTGGAAGAAGAAGTCGGTCAAGGGTTGGTTTGACCGACTCTTCGTTTCGGTGCACGGCTAGTGCACTTGTGCACTATGCACATTCATACTCCAGCGGGGTCCATTATGATGTTTTCGAGAAATCCGCTCCGTCTATCCGTTTTGTTAGCTCATTTAAACGGTTGAGACCAAAACTGGAGAATATCCAGATATCAGGTGGGCCCCACTTAAGGATTTAAGGGGCTGATCTGTCCGTTGGGCCACTTTCATAGTGATCCAAGGGCTGAAATTTTACGTGTACGGTTTATTTATGGTCCTCAAGCCACGTGTGAAGTTTCGAACTGATCAGATGGTGGGAACCCTATGATCTTGCATTTTGGACACTTTTCAGGCCACTTGAGCTTCGATTCCTCGATTTCTGCGGACCCCTGGTGTATAATTTCGTCGCTCTTGGTCTTCTGGAGTCCGTCCCATGCTTTAGTGTCATCAGATCGGTAAATCTATGCTTTTTAGTGTCCTTTCCCAGTCCAAGCTCATGAAGACGCCCTGCATCACAAATTCAATTAAATTAGGCTATTAAACGGTGTCATGCTTGTAAATCCATGCAATAAATGGGTCTGATATGCAATATTTGACCCTCAACATAAAGTCCAAGAGAGAAGTATACACTTGAAAAAAGAAAGTAAATGGAAAAAAAGAGAACAAGGTACATTGGTAAATGTTAGAGAACTCTAAGGAAAGAGTTCCACGCAAGTAATTCGAGAATTTTGAACAGTTCACTAAAGATTCACATTCAAGAATTAGTCATGAATCATTCAATAGTTAAGCTTCGTTTGGCTCGGCCTGGAGGAAAAATAATACACCACTCTAGGATTTCTTCTCTTATTCAAATTTACAAAAATCATGAAAAGATAACTCATGTGCACACAGAAGAGAGCCCAATTTCATGGTTTTTGGAAATTCTACTTAGAAAAAAAAATTCCAAAACCTCAATTATTTTTCTCTCTCCTGAAATGGCCATGAGCCACATGTGGCCTCAAAGAAACCAAAAGGAGGGGGAAAAAAGGACCTGGTTCGGTAATGAAAGAATCTCTAGCTTTTCCCAAAATCAGAAGCTAATTTAACTCACTGAACTTATTTACTTTTTTCCGAATCCAAATCTTGTAACAACCATTTCGAGTTCAACTCGGATGAATCATAGTAAAAATCACCAAATTTATTACAAAAAAGGGGGAATCAACATCTCTACTGATATTTTCATCAGAGCCTAAAATACCTCAAGCCTTGCTAAACCAAGTGGCTCATTCAAGTTCATGAATAACGTTCATGCATCAGTGTCATGATGCTTAAGAAGACATCAAGATATTTTGGTTGCTTATGGAAAGGTTAGGGAAGTTGTACATTGGTAACATTCTAGGGTCTAAGACTGGAAGACTACATTTGAAAGCAATCTACATCTATTCAAACAAATAATAGAGAAAACAACAATGTGTACAAAATTCATGCTCAATGAAAATGATGCTAATGATACTCACAGCTAAACCCCTTAAGGCCTTCCCACCAAATCCTCCACCGACCCTCCTTGTAATCACACGAACGTTATGGTCGGGAATGCCAAGGCATTTTGCAATTACACGGTGTGCGATCTCAGGGCATTGGGTTGAAGTGTACACCACCATGCAGTTATCTTCATCTGGTACAGCAAGTGTTGTTTGCGTCTCCATATAGAAATAGTATTGAGATCCAAGTTCAATCTGAAAACCAATGCTGCATTCATTAACATGCTTATGGACTATGAAAAACCTACTTTTAGAGATACACATCACCAAAAGAAAAATCTGCATTTGTATACCCAATTCAACTAAATTGGAATTCATTCAATTCATTAAAAACGAGATGACCAATGTGCAGCAGTACTATTTTGATAACTAATGACAACAAAACCCCTAATGCAAATTTATGCATCTGTACTTGGACTAGAATGATACTAATTGCAATTCAGGAAGTAGTCTACAAGGAACAGAGTTAGGCTAGTACCACATTGCTCATGACTCCTTATTGAAGTGAATTCTAGCAATTCAGTTCAGCTGAGCTTTCGAAACTCAATCAAGTCTTCGAAGAAGTTACTGAGTTGATTTGATCAAGACAGACATAAAATTAAGGGGTTGCTTGGCTTTTGAGAAGAGCAAAAGAACTCCCTCAAATACCCGGAAAACTCAATCCAGTGAGGAAGATAAATAAATAAAAAACATACTGGACCAGAAGCTTTTAAACTGAGAAAACTCAATTGAGTACTTGAACCGAGCTTTAAGTCACGTTGGTCATCCTTACGTTCAAGTCAAGTTTCGAGTTTTCTGACCTTGATAAAAAAGACACTATGGCCATGTTTGGAATCCATGGATTCCATACCAAACAGCAGAAAAGGAAAAGGATTTTCCTCTGATATGATGATTTGTGTCGTTCACATAGCAATCAAAACGGTGGATTCCAGCAAGCAAGCATTACACTTTTCCATATTCGGATTCTTGGCTTGTGAGAGGAATATGAGATTTCCACTTTGCTCTTCAAATAAAAAAAAAAAAAAACACGAAAAGAAGAAGAGAGATTTCCACTTTCTACCCAAACAAGAACTGAAGATTGTAAACTATGTTTCAATAGTTTTTCATGGAAATCAGATATCTATTTTCTTTCCTTCCTTTTGCCTTCAATTCAATGTATAACACGCCCTAAAGTATAAGAGAAATACCTTAGCAGAGAGAATCTTTTGTTCTGCCTCTGCCATTCCTTTCGAGAAATCACCAACTGTTTTTGGGGAGAGCATAGGAGGGACCTCAAAAAAACTGGATCTTTCAACAGCCTCTTCTACAGTTAAAATGGGAGGTTCCAGGTTTTCCGTGTCATAATCAACTGTCGCTTGCTGAGCAGCCATGTTGGCATATCTCTGTGTTTCTGCAATCTAAACCAACCATTCCATTAACTATGAATGTGAAATTGAAAAAAATGTACATACATGAGAGAGAAAATGTGCACGAATGACAGGCCATCGAATTACCACGAAACCAAGAGGTTGACCCGCGAACTCGGTAAGATCATCGGCAAATAGAGGTTCTTCACCAAACATAGACATAGAGCCTATGTTAACCCCTCCTCGCGGAATGTCTTTGACAGAAATAACCTTAATGATTCTTTCACTTGCTGATGTGGATTTGAATCCAATGCCCTTTACACGTGCCAAAGGCCTTGTGCTATAGATGAGTGCTCCATAAAGGCAATCCTTGGGAGCAGGAATGTCATCTACATACACTGCTTCACCTACATGATTTGATCATAAATATTCAAATGCTGTTTTTAAATCTCTCAACAAATGTACGCTTGTTTTATGTATCCATTTATTTTGCAAAGAGTTAGGGGTGTGACTTGGCGGGTCGGGTTGGATTAAGGCTCGACCCGACCTCAAGAGGACCCAACCCACAACTCAAATTCCAACCCAAGGTTCCTAACTCAAATTCCTCTATACTAAACCCCGAACTGACCTGACCTGACCAAACCTGACCCAAAAAACATATGATTATGCCCAAGTCCCAACCTAACCTAACGCAACCCTAATTTTTATGATTTCAAATCGGGTTGGCATTTTCCAACGCTAACCTAAACCAAGGACCCCAACAACCTGACCCGAAACCAACATGTTGTATGATTCATTGGAACCCAATTCATTACTGTTAGAGTACACAGCTCTGTGCATACCTGCAGAGCACCATATTGACGGCGTACAGTTTTGTGTTTTCTTGATGAAGATCATATTGATGTATATCTCTCAGTTACTATCCTTTAGTTATCTTTTAAATATATTTTGGTAAAATATCTCTTTGTATACAAAAGATTATCTCTGCAATTAGGAAATCATAAATAAAGGATTCTTGAGGAGGAGAGAGAAGATATTCTCTCCTCTACTTTTACATATTTCTACAATTAACATATTCCTGGTCTAATTTAAGACAAGGACACATGCATCCATGTCCAACACAAACTCCGAGGTGTCAAAACAGGATCATGAAACACCTGATAAGTTGACAAATCTAGAAACTGAATAGTTATATGATAATATTGAAATCTAGATAGTTATATAATATTAGTTCTTAAAATCACAAAACATAGTATGTTACCATAAATACATTGAAATTAAATAATAATATAAATACGAAATAAAAAAGGGGGTTTGATAAGCCCACATGTGTATAAGGCAGACTGCCTTCATGCCACCATATTTGCTAACTAGGCATCTGGGTGCAAGATCCCAAGTATCCATCAGGTGTACTAAGGTGCAGATCCCTAGCCCAAAGATCAGGTTACTCCATTCATCATGTGGTGATAGTATAAGAGAAAAGTCGACAGCCTAGAAGATACTGACCAAATTTTGTTTAGCCATCCATTGTTTCATAAGATGTAACCCCCAGATCAGTGGAAGGACCTGAATTTTGGGCAACGGCATTGATGGACTGCTTAGATCTTGCATACTTGTGCCACATTGGATGGCTGTAGAAGGGCCACATTACATGTGGGTTTAGAAAACCTCTAAAAGGAGTAAAAGATAAATTGAAGTTTTTCCATAATAGAGTCTGAAGGAAAAGGGAGTGTCCTCTTACATAGCAGCATAGAGTTACCGAGTTTCAAATAAAGCTTCATGATCGAGTTGGAATAGTAAGAAACAGTGTGTAGGGAAACATACCAGAAGCTTGAATCTCAGCCCCCACTTTTTTAGTAGGCTCACCCACTGGATGATGCTCTTTGCTGATTTCTATAACTTGCTTTGCAGATAAGAGCGGAACTGGTCTCTCCGGATGGTCTTTTCTATAAGAAAGATGACCGTTTTCAGAAGACTCATCTGCCAAAACATTCGAATATCCATTGAGGCCACCATTTTGAATTTTAGTGCTATCAACAACATTGGAGATCCTCATCCATAAATCATTTTCAGGTCCCATTGGAGCTTTGACAAAGGGTCGAAGGAAATCAAAGAGAAACCCAACTGCCAAACTCGATCTGTAAGCGGCATGGGAAGTGCCTTCTGCAGGTACAATGGTTGCTCGAAGTATTCTGATTGCCTCAAGCAGCACAGCCGGAGTAACAGATTTCCCGGATAAAAATTCCTCGACCTTACTTGCTCTGATTGCATGCTTAGTCCCGTAAGCACCGAAAACCAGCCGTAGATTTTCCAAAACAAAACTTTCCGACATTTCTTGGGTCGAAACAGTAGCTAAGAAAGCTGCATTGACATAAGCCACTGCATTTCCAAGGGGACGTGGAGAGGCTCTATAAGTCTCAAACAGCAATTTGGTTTCAGATGAAGAGTTTCTTATCGAATTCCAGCTTGGGATTTGAATGCTTAAAAGTAAGGTTTTCGGATCACATGGAGGCCTTTGGAGAAAATCCTCCAATGTAAGCAATACCGCTTCTGAACCAGTATGGATGTTTAAAGACGAACTGGCTGCGAGAAGAATGGTAGCCATATCCGAGGGGAATGCTTTTCGTTGCGCCATGATTATATTACCACCCAAACTAGCGGTATTTCGGATGTTTTGAGATGCAATCTTATTCATATGATCTGCAATTTTCATAAACACCAGTCTTTCATTGGACCTTGGAAGACTCTCTCTCTCTTCCCTTAATGCTTTGATTGCCTTGGAAATTGACAAGGCAGCTCCAATTTCAATCCCTGTATTGTCCCTTCTTATAACTGAAAGCTCAGGAATGTGTCTTAGATCTATGTATTTATCATATTTGACTGCTTCTCTGTAAATACCGGCACTTGTATTGCCAACAACCAATTTCACCTGGTTTCCATTCTCAGCTACTTCGGATTTCAACAGGTTATGAAGCTCTTCAACACTAACAGGACTATACCAATTACCAGGAACTTGCAGTTTTGTACACATAAAATCACTAGGATTCTTCATTGGCGAGTCAGTAAAGCCATTCATGGATGCTTTGATTTCATTTTTCAGAAATTCTGGAAATGTACGGATCCCTCCACGACTATAAAACGGTAATCCATTCGCATTTACATCTGCATTCTCCCCCTTTCTCCAGAAGGAATTGAGACCCAAGTCTTCCATATCAACATCTGCTGCAAAGCTTTTGCAGACATCGGCAATGGGTCGATATCCTGTGCACCGGCAGAGATTGCCTGCAATAGCCTTCTCGGCTTCAGATGCTGTGATCTTTGAAAATCCGTCGGCAGGGGCAGGCCTTTCGGTTTTTTCAGCATTAACGAGTGCTGAAAAGAGAGACATGCACATTCCGGGAGTACAGAAGCCACACTGAGAGGCATGGAAACCCGAAAACCTCTGATGAATTGAATGGAACCCATCTTTGCTGTTTCCAAGGCCTTCGGTTGTCGTAATTGAACAGCCATTTATACTGCAAAGAAGAGCCAGGCATGAGTTCACTGTGAACTCTTCGACTTGGTCCTTTATAGGATCATACTTTGACAGAAGAACAACACACGCTCCACAACCACCTGCAACAGAAAAGATACTAAATTTTCAAATGAATACAGCTGTGTTGAAACTACATTATCGTGATCTTAGAAGCTGCATTCCCATCACCATTCATAGTCTTGTCCCAGGCTCCCAGCTATTTGGGGTTGGTGATTCTCATGATTGCTTCGCAAAAGTTATAAAATTCGCTACCTGCCCAACATCAACGCTCCTCCTTCATCCAAGTTGGGACCCACTGATTGATCCTTTATCCAATATGTTCTCAGGGATCACATATTGTAAGAAATTCTAGTATTAAATAATCAATAGGCTATATATATGCCCATTATTTACCATAGACACTACCAAACCAATAGGGAAAAAAGGTCCCATTGAAATCATAACCTTAGAATCTACATGATGTAAGAAATCCTAATTTCAAAGAATCAATAGACCATACCATGCCCCTTAATCATCATGAACAGTACCAGAACCCAAATGAAATCTATACCATCACTAGATTTATCGAAATGAAAAGAAAAATAAAGAAAAGATGCAAACTACAACACAGAGATTTATGTGGTTCCCTTACATTTCACACTGATCAACTATGCTTAAAGGTAAAAAACGAAGTGTCAGCCCTCAATACAATAATCTCTCTCTTTCTCACGGCAGAATATGTATTACCCCAAACGAACGGGGGTTTACATAAAAATATTGTGTGAAATTACAAAATTACCCTCTAGGCCAGTGACCCCCAACAAGCTTAGCATGGGGCTCGACCCGTGACAATGCTGGCTGGATGAATAGTACATCTCTAATTATCAGTCTCCACGGATCATAACATCATCTAACTCGAGGGTGTGAGCTAGAGAAGGACGTGAGGTTGAGCACCGTCTTCCTCAGGGGGATAACTGTTTCGAATCCACGGAACTTCTCTGGACTCCTCACAAAGAAACCTCGAATCCACGAGGAAAAGAAAATAGAAATAATTCTAAAATATTCACAATAATTTTATTGACAATGAAAAATGAGTTTACAACTCTTTAAATAAGGCTACAAAGCCTAGGGAGAAGTTTTAGAATCATACTATGACTAAAGCTCCTAGAAATCGCAACTTACTATAAATAGTAAACTTACTATTTATAGGCGGTCGTGATTCCTACTAGTGCGCATGGTTTTCGGCCAAAAATAGTAAGTGTCCTATTTGACTGAACCATGATGTTCCCCTAATTATCCTAAGCACTTTTCATGTTGGGCGCAACTCTAAAGCCCAACGGATGAAGAGTTATACTCAAACTAAAACTTACTTAAAATAGTAAAAACGAAATTAAAACAGGAATTCGACCGTCGATCTGACGGTATTTTGCAAATTCGGCGTGCCGGGTTGGGTGGCTAGAGTAGCTCATTCTACCCCAAAATCATAGATGGTATGCTTGATAGCTCATTCCAGTTTGCGAGATATGCCCGTTTTAAGTTCTGACGATCCGGATCACTTCTGCCTCCGATTGGGCCTTTTCTGGTCCATCTTGGCAGTGCCGCTAGTGCTAGTTGCGAAGCTGTTGACCGTAAGAGAAGGGGAAGAAAGAAAGGAATAAAGGGAAAGAGAAATGATAAAAAGGGAAAACAGAGAAGAGAGTGAAGAATAAGAAGGGAAGGAAGAGGAAGAAGAGAACTAAGGATAGGGAAATCATAACTTTGATACCATGTTATTTTTGAAGAATTACGAGCTCACTTATTTGATTAAAAAAGGATTATATATATATATATATATATATATATATATATATATATATATATATATATATATAGGGAAATGGTATTATGACTTCCCATGAGGTCGAGCTGTGTGGGTCCCACTGTGATGTGTGTTGAAAATCAACACCGTGAATTTGATGGGTCCCCTTTAAGTCATGGGATATCCCACAAATCAGCCGTATATGGAACTCAGGTGGGCCATACCATCTAAAACCATGTGAAGACTGCCTAAAATATATAAAAGCACTTGGTGGATCACACCTTTGTATTGGATGCGGTTGAAACTTGGTCTGACCCCCTTATCCAAGTGGGACACACAATGGATGGGCTGGATTTGTGAACCACATCTTGGTGGGCGCAATAAATGATTATAAATATGTTTTAATGGGAGGGTAACCCCCCTCAACTATTGTATGATTGACTTGACTTTCAATTCTGTGGCCCACGATGGAATGGTGCATCTGACCGATGGGGTAGATTTTCGACACACATCACGATGGGGGCCCACACAGCTCGACCTTATGGGAAGTTCCCATGAGGTTGACCTCATCGTGCTATTTCCTGTATCCCAAGGGAGTGCTAAAGGAACACACACATACCAATCTCTCTCTCTCTCTAATAAAATCCAAGTTAACGTTCAAAAAATACAATACATTATACGTATAATTTTCTAGCTGTGAGAACTTAAAACTTTAAAATTAAGCGGTTTTGATATATGCATTAAATGATGGTCATATGGAAACATTATTATTATTATTATTATTTTTAATAAAACGGTTAACATTCTAGGTTTTATGCCAATCAAAACTATCTAATTGTCTAGTCCAATTCGAGTTTTAAAACACATAACCAACTCCAACAATTCAATAAGAATTGGAAAAAAATAAGGAATAAAGGAAAGAAGAATAATCTAATAAAAATCCAAATAACCCATCTCAAAAGGCTTGCAAGTGCAAAAATAAATAAATAAATAAAAACCAATACCACCTTCCTCCATACAAAAATTCAATTTTCCAATAGAATATATGAAAAAATTAAGAGAATTTTATAAAACATCACCTAATTAATATGAAATTTACATTCATTTATCTCTTTCAAAAAGGCTTTTAAAAAGCTACCTCATTAATCAATATAATTATCATTCTACTACCTTATATCACAATGGCCGTGTGAGCAAATTGGTATGGTTCCTACCATGATGTTTATGTAAAATCCACCCCAACTACTAGGTGTGTCACCCCATGTTAGGCCAAGGGCCCAAAAGTGATCTCCATATGTGATTTTGACGGGTGGCCCAGGTGAATTACAATAGGGTATTATTTTTGGGCCATGAATCTATATTTTTGGGTGGAATCTAATAGTTGGATTGATTTTATATAATTATTTTGGTGGGCCTTGTAAAAATCAAGCATGGATGTGTCTCTCTAGCCCACCAGAATCATAAGTCAACCTAATTGTTTTGTGTATGGGCTTGAAGTAGGGCTAAATATCTAATTATTGGAGTGGATATTATGTAAACATAACAGTGGGCCCTTTCAAAATCAGAGTGTCGTCCAATACAATTCCCTTTTTCTCTGAATAATCTCTAATCTAGGTATAATTGGAGAGGCCCCGACACTCTTGATTTTTTTCATTTTTTTGATTGTGCCATTATGATGTGTACATGAAATCCACTCCAAACATTAGATGTGCAATCCTGTCTCTTGTCAACAAAATGACTTGTCCACTCTTGATTTTGACAAAGTCTACTGTGATGATTATATGAAATCCACTCCAACCATTAGATGCCACACCAAAATTTAGATTTAGGTCCTAGACATCACGCCCATCCGTGATTTAAGTGTGTGGTACTAAGCGAAACAGTTTGGAGGGCAATGGTTACCTTACACCTTTTCCAATCATGTGATCCACCTAAATCACTGATGGGCCTGAGTTTTGGTCCCTTGGCCTAACGAGGTGACACACCTGCTGGTGGTCGGTATGAATTTTACATAAACATCACTGTGGGCCCACCCATTTGCGCACATACCCACCCAACCGGAAGGCAGTGAAATAATCATTATATCGATTAAAAAGTACCAGAATATAAATTCACCGGAATAATAAGAGGTACCGGAATATAAAGGTACCAGAAAAAATGTACTAAAATATAAATATAAATAGACCAAATATAGAAAGAACAGAAGACAATAAAATAAAAATCCAGAATCTTAAAAGCCTTGCATGCGTAAGCACAAAAATACTAGTAAAAAAGAAACACTCTACCACCTTGGAAAAACCACAATTCCTAATATATATATATATATATATATATATATATATATATAATACAAAATTCAAAAAACCTATCTCCCAAATATTCCATAACTGCATGAAAAAAATTAAAAAAAATCTCCACTTCCCTACATAACCCACTATCCCAAACTAATCAAAATTCAAAATTCCCTATAAAAAAAATGGGGAAAAAAAAAACAAAGAACAAAACAGAACACAATAACATCACCATGAAAATCATTCATGCAAGAGAAAAAAAAAACTAAAACTAAATCAGCATCAAAAAAAAGGAAGAAGACGAAGAAGAAGAAGAAGCTAACCTTCTCCACACCCAAGCTTAGCTCCTGTGTAATGGGTTTTAGTCCTTAGGAATTCAAGAAGTGTAATCGATGAATCTTCGATCCTCGACAGCTCCAGTCTCTCTCCATTCACTGCAAAAACCAACTTCTCCTTCTCTTCTCGTCTCTCCATTTTCAAATCTCTCTTTCTCTCTCTCTCTCTCTCTCTCTCTCTCGCCATCTCTGTGTAGAGTGGACCGACCGAGTGGACTGGTTCCTATGATAGTTTACCACCATTTAAAATGGTACTGACTAATCCTCCTCACAAGTGGCACATACGTAGAGATATCCAGACCTTCTATATTGTGGGAAATTTTCTTAGGGAGCATATCAAAATCAATCTGACTAAGAAGCCATAACTATCGAATTGATGGGAGTTAATCTGAGAGTTATCCCCAGTCCAAGAGAAAAATCAATGGTTATTATCATCTTATCATAGTAATTTATGGGTTTTGGTCCATTCTAAAAATGGGTCCGACTTTCGGCAGTCTTGATTTCGTAGAACTCCCCCAAATCTATGGTGGAAGAGTCACCTTAACTTTTAAACTCGACATTTGGGCAGTCTG
Source organism: Magnolia sinica (assembly GCF_029962835.1). Taxonomy (NCBI): domain Eukaryota; kingdom Viridiplantae; phylum Streptophyta; class Magnoliopsida; order Magnoliales; family Magnoliaceae; genus Magnolia; species Magnolia sinica. Next base: position 96,645,048 of record NC_080578.1, read on the forward strand.
GATTTCATAAAACTCCTCCAAGTGTACAGTGGAAGAGTCACATTAAGTTTAAAAACGGACATTTAGGCAGTCTGGATTTCCTAAAACTTCCCCAAGTGTACGGTGGAAGAGTCACCTTTAGTTTTAAAACCGACATTTGGGCGGTCTGGATTTGGTAAAACTTTAGTAAGTGTACGGTGGAAGAGTCAACTTAACTTTTGAAAAAGTGGTAAACTATCACAAATTTCTATTCTTCCAGGTGGCGACTTTCGTGTCACGCGGATTGCGTCCCAACCCCGCCCATCTCCAGCTGAGAACGAGCAGGAGCTTTGAGTGGCTGCTGTGATTTAAGGATCTTATCCACACCTATCATTTTAGCATACAAGTCTAGTAATAAGGCAAATCCACGGCTCGAGTGGACTATATAATAAGGATTGAAATCTTACCGTTGAAAGCTTCTTACAGGCTATAGAAATTTTGGATGGAGCTGATATTTGTGTTTTCTCTGCATGCACTAGGTAACTTATGAATAGGTCCGATGGAAAATAGACATCAAGGTGGGCATTAGAAAGGTTTCAACGGTGAGAATCGTTATTACATCTGCTTCGTGTGGACCGCTCAAGCCTTGGATGACTCGTTTTTTGTCTATGGCACTAAAATGATACAAAAAAATGGATGAACAGTGTAAATAAGACCCCTACATCATGGGGTCGGATGCAACCCGCATTCCTTTTGTGTGACCCCACCTACATAGAGTCCCTATGAGCCGAAGGTCGGTCGGCCCACCGTGATGGCATTGCACATCAAACCGTCCATCAGTTTCATCAGCTTATATTAAGACAGAGACAGATTGACTAGTACTGCCAATAGCCAATGGCTAGGACTTGGTTCTCTGTTGGCCCATTTCATCCGCTCCGTTTATCCATTTTTCTAGAGCATTTTATAGTTTGATACTAAAAATGAAGGGGATCCAAATCTGAATTAGACCACATCACAGGAAAAGTATTAATTGACTGTTCCCGTTAAAAACTTAATGAGTGCCACAAAGGTTTTGGATGAAATTGATATTTATTTTTTCCCTTCATTCAAATGATATGACTATTACATAACCAATATGTTGGATGTCAAATAAATATTATAATAACCCTTCAGAGGGATTTTAATGATAGGTGTTCAATCACTATTATTTTTTTGTAGTATGGTCCACTAGAGGTTTAAATTCACCTCATTTTTTAATCAAGCCATAAAATAATCTGAAAAACTAGATGGACGTCAAGTATGAAATATATACATCATAGTGGAATCCTCGTAGCACTCACCACTAGTGTGGCGGTAACATCACTAGCCAAACAGTGTCCATGACCCACCCTGATTTATTACCTTACATCTATGGTGTCCATCAATTTCGCCAACTTATCTTAGGTATTGCTTATTTGCTATCTAAATCTGTTGATAAGGTTGCGTAGACATGGATGAAAAGATTATACATATAAGATTGTGCACATGAGACTTAGATATCTGCTTCATTTTGGAGATCATGCTCTAAAATGAGCGGGTGAAAGGTATGGATTTAAAGAACCATACAGTTAGATGGCCCCACAGGTACCTACCCACCTCGGTTCAACCCAAGCTGCACCCAAAAAATTGAGCGGATCCCAAACTCCAATGTCCATAATACATGAAACATTGAGATGTAAAAGCCCATCATTGAGACCTTTATGAGGCCCACTTTGTTGAGTATGTGCCATCTAAACTGTAAATGGGAATAGTCCTACTAAGAGGGATGTAGAAAACAAATATCAGCCTGATCCAAAACTTCTACAACCTTACCATGAAGGTTTCCATGGTGGACCGTTCAATCTCCTAGGGGCATTTGGCGCAACGTATTAGATGTGATTAGGTGGGATAGATGTTATTAGGTGGGATAAAATTGCATTTGGTCCATGCAATTCACATTTGTAGAAGATGGGAAGGTTGGGATAAAGCCGAATGGAATTGCATTTAGTCCCATGCAGGATTTCTCTCGATTTTGAAATCTACTACACATGTGGGCTATATTGATGCATGTGTTTATCCATGCCATCCATCCATATGCACCATATACACTTGACATTCTGATTATATGTGTACAAGTGAACGACATCCATTATGAATTTGGTCGGTTGATTACAATTCCATGGTCCACCAAACATGATTTTGCTTAATCCAGTGTTTATTTGAAGTAAAATTGAATGGCTGCAATGCAATGGTATTTCCAAACATACATATAGCCATTGTATAATAATAATGTTAATCCCACCTAATACAATTCAATACCATTCAATTCCAAGGACTAAACACACTTACTCTTTTATGTGTACTGATCCACCTTAGGGTCTGTTTGGGCGGTGGGATTAGAAGGGATTACGTGGGATGGGATTTAAAAAACATAATTATTACCCATGGCTGGGATTGTCCCCTAATACCATGGGATAAAATTAATGCCATGATTTGTTAATAATATGGTGGTATATTGAATGAATATATCTACCATCATTTGAAATTACTAAGAATAACACATGTTATATCTATCTAAAGTATTCATTTGTTTTGTAACCTCATTTTATGGCAGGGGCCTAAAAATGAGGTAGATCCAAAACTTATGTGGCCCCAAAGAAGTTTTCAACGGTAAGCATTCAATCCCCGTTGCTTTCTATGGTAGGGTCCACTTGAGCTTTAGATTTACCTGATTTTTTGGCTCATGCTTTAAAATAATCTCAATAAATGGGTGGACTGTGTGGATATAGCCCACACATCATGGTGGGACCTACACAACTTGCTAAACATTGAGTGAAATTGGCACAGGACCCGATGCAACTCCATTTAATGTAATTCCAAGCTTTCCCATTCTTCCCAGGGTGGAATTGGCACAGGACAAGATGAATCCCATCCCTTCTAATCCCACTGCCCAATCAGACCCTTAGTTTTAGATCTTGCTTGTTTAGTCCGAAGATAAGCTGGTGAAACTACTGGACCGACTGGATGCCACACGTTCATGGCGGTGGGCCCCACAGGGATTTCGGCTACATGGACTCTTTGTAGGCGGGGATTATATATTTACAAGAAAGAAATTGGGAAAAAATAGCAATTGCACTTGCTGGGGTCCAAGGGGTCATCTTGATATATTTACTGTATATCCATGCTGTCCGTCCATTTCCAGCTCCTTCTTAGGTTACTAGAAAATAAAAAAATAAAAAAATAAAGCAGATCAAATCTCAGGTGGACCACCCCACTGGAAACAGTGGTGATTGAACGCCCACCGTTAAAGAAATCCTAGGGCCCACCGAAATCTTGATTTACCATCCAACTTGTTGATAATGTAAAAAATATCTGAACGAGGGAAAAGACGAATATCATCTTGATACAAATTTCTTGTGGCCCACAAAAAATTTTTAATTGTCAGTCATCACTGATATGGCCCAGCTGATAGTAATATTTTCCCACCTTTAGATGTGTAGAATTCACACGGAGAGGAACACTTGGAGAGCGGGTCTGATATCTTGTACGTATGGTCCCTGTCCCACAGTGACACGAGTGTAACTTCCAAGTGCACTCGAGCGATAAAATAACATTTTCTCTGCCTGATCGGCTGCTCGCGAGGTTCAGTGACTTCATTCGCAAGGCAAAGAAAAGAGAAATTTGGGACTGTAGACCTCACCTTTTATACAGCTGTTTTTATGAAACAATACAAACTTAGTTTGGGAAATTAGACCTTCTCGTACGGACAGCGATTTTCAGGACGAAAATACCCCTCCCTTCCTTTCGAAGACGAGCGCTGACGCTCCTCCAACCGAGAGTTGTACGAACGGCTCAAAAGAGATCAAGGTTATATGGCCCCACAGCTATGTATTTATTATATCCACAACGTTCATCCATATTTCGAGATCATTTCGGAGCATTATCAAAAAAAAAAAAAAAAATCAATTCCAAGGATCAACTGGACCACACCACAAAGAGCAGCGGGAAAACTGATTTTCACTGTTAAAATTTTTGTAGGGCCTACCATAACATTTATTTTTCATTCAATCTATTCATAAGGTCACAAAGGCCTGGATGAAGAGGGAAAAAAATGTCATAATGATCCAAAACTTCTATAACCCCTAAAAGGGTTTCAATGGTAGCCGTTCAATTCCCTGCATTTTACTGTGTGGTCCACTTGATAGTTAGATTCGTCTTATTTTATGCCTCAAGCTTAATATGAGCTCGCCAAATAGATGGACGGTTTGGATATAACACAGACCTCATGATGGGACCCACAAAAGGCGATGGGGATTACAACAGCAAATAAAAAAATAAAATAAAATTAAAATTAAAAAAAAAAACCAAGAACTTATAGCTATGGTATGTATATAGCTACGGATTATAACCGTAGCGATAGCCGTAGCCCTACTCTTCGATATGCATCAAAGGTGTTTCGATATATCGAAAAAGTTTCAGAACTGTCCAACGAATTTGCTTAAAAAAATCCTACAGTTTCTCATATGGCTACGGATTATAACCGTAGCGATAACTATAGTCCGTTGCATTTTTTTTTAAAAAAATTTAATTTTTTTTACATGGAGAACTTTATTCTACCTACAATTTTCTCTAATACATGTTTATATAAATATGTATATATAAGCACATAATTTTTTTTTTCTCTTTTAATTTATTTATTTGTCTATTTATTCAACAAGCATATCTCCTAAACTAAAATGATTTACTTAACGTACCACATATGATTTTGGGGTAGGAGAAGTTAATTTAGTCAACAAACCTAGTTATTTTCCAAGATTCCATCAGGTCGATGGTTGAAAATCCATTTCATTCACTTCGTGGTCAATTTCAATCACTTTGCTGTCAAACTGAAAATTTAGCAGGACAAAAATGAAATTGAGTGGGGCCAACGAAAAATTAAGCGGGACAAACATGAAATTGAGCGAGGCAAACATGAAATTGAGCGGGGCAAACTAGAAATTCAGTGGGGCAAACACGAAATTCACCAGAGCAAACTAGAAATTGAGCGGGGCAAACAAGAAATTGAGCAGGGCAAACTAGAAATTGAGCGGGGTAAACATGAAATTGAGCGGGGCCAATGAGAAATTGAGTGGGGCCAACATGAAATTTAGTAGGGCAAACATTAAATTGAGCGGGGCAAACTAGAAATTCAGCGGGGCGAACATGAAATTGAGTAGGGCGAACGAGAAATTAAGCGGGGCAAACATGAAATTGAGCGGGGCAAATGGTGGGAAACAAAGTATATTTATGTTTTCCCTTTATTAATGTTTAAGAGACCTTATGAACCAGTTAGATGACAAATAAACATGTTAAGCCAAGGAGCACTAGTCTGTCTAGAACTCAGAACTGGCATGGCAGTACCTAATCCACCTTTAGGCTTTCTTAACATGTCAGCGCCTCAAATGATCACGTGTTGTGCCGGAGAGGGAAGTTGATTGGCTGGTGTACAACTGCTGTAGGTACGTGTTGTTGGAAGAGGAGCACTGACGCTCCTCGATCTCCAAGTTGTATGGATGGTTCAAAGGAGATCAAAGTTACATAGCCACACAGTGATGTATTTATTATATCTAGATTATTTTAGAGCATTATCCAAAAATTGAAACATATCTGAAGATCATCTGGACCACACCATAAATAGTAGCAGCAATAATGATTTTCATTGTTAAACAATTTGTAGGGTCCACCGTAATGTTTATTTTACATTCAATCTTTTCATAAGATCACAAACACCTGAATGAAGAGTAAAAACAAATTTCATATTGATCCAAAACTTCTGTGACCCCAAAAACGGTTTCAATGGTAGACGTTCAATCCTATACTGGTTTTTGCAGTGTGGTCCACTTGATAGTTAGATCTGTCTTATTTTTCATCTCAAGCCTTAAGACAAGCTCCCCAAATGGATGTACGATCTGGATATAACACATACCCCGTGATAAGATCCACAGATCTCTCTCCCATAGCCACTCCCCTATATAAAATGCATTCGGTCCCTAACACAGACCTCATGTTTGCCCCGCTCAATTTCATGTTTGCCCCACTCAATTTCTCGTTGGCCCCGCTCAATATCATGTTTGCCCCGTTGAATTTCTAGTTTGCCCCTCTCAATTTCATGTTTGCCTCGCTCAATTTCTAGTTTACCCCACTGAATTTCTAGTTTGCCCCGCTGATTTTCGACCATCGACCTGATGGAATCTTGAAAAATAACCAGGTTGGTTGGCTAAAGTAGCTTCTCCTACCCCAAAATCATATAGGGTACGTCAAGTAACTAATTTTGGTTTAGAAGATATTCTTGTTAAATGAATAAAGAAAGAAATGAAAAAAAAAGAGAGAAAACAATTTTTAAATTTTATATGCTTATATATACATATTTATATAAATATGTACTAGAGAAAATTGTAGGTAGAATAAAGTTCTCCATGTAAAAAAATAAAAAATAAAAATAAAAAATTTGCATAGACTAGTTATGGCTACGGTTATAATCCGTAACTATAGGTAAAAATACCTTCAATACATATCGAGTATTTGATATGTATCGAAAATTGCAGGATTTTTGAGGCAAACTCGCTGTACAATTCTGGACCGTTTTCGATAATATCGAAAGACCTTCAATATATCGAAGTACATATCGAAATACCTTTGATATATATCGAAGGACATATTGAAAAAGCAGGGGCTACGGTTATGGCTACGGTTATAATCCGTAGCAATAGGAAAACCCAGCTTTCCAAAATCACATTTCTTTTGTGGGTCCCATCATGAGGTCTGTGTTATATCTAAACCGTTCATCTTTTTGGCGAGCTCATGTTAAGGCTTGAGACGAAAAATAAGATAGATCTAACTATCAAGTAGACTACACTGTAAAAGGCAATGGGGAATTGAACGTCTACCATTAAAACCCTTTTAGGGGTTATAGAAGTTTTGGATCATTATGAAATTTGTTTTTCCTCTTCATCCAGGTCTTTCTGACCCTATGAATGTACTTAGACGAGGAGGATTTCTCACAAACATCACAGTGGGCCCCCAAAAAGTTTTATGGCCCCCAAAAAGTTTTTTATGGTCGATGCTCATTCAACACTGTTTCCTGTAATGTGGTACACGTGAGATTTGGATATACCTCATTTTTGGTCTCATACCATAAAATGATGTGGAAAAATATATGGATGGCATGGATGAAAAACATACATCATGGTGGGGCCCACAGACCACCGACCATCCGCCATTGGCTGGTGGCAGGGGGAGTACCCAATCCGTTTCATGAAAGGAGGGGTGTTTTCGTCCTCAAATTCGCTCTCCGTACGAGCAGGTCTAAATTCCCAAACGAAGTTTGTATTGTTTGATAAAAGCTGTTGGATAAAAGGTGGGGTCCACAGTCCCAAATTTCTCCAAAGAAAATAACGGAAAATGATATATGGTGGAACCGCTTCAATCCTAATGATAGAGCCACTTTCCACCATTCACGTTGAATAGAGACCTATATAGAGCATCAAAACCGTCCAACTAGTAGGACCAACATCCTATATGGTGTGGTTTATAAACTACAATAATAAGATACTTTTCCCACCTTTTTTTATAATCGTGCTCTCCAAATTTCAAGCACTAAAAATCTTTATTTTTCTTTGTGCTTACTAATTAACGGTCATAAATGAATATTTATGATAATACATGGTTGGGTCCATTATAATTACGGTCTAGATTCAACTTTATCCAGATAAATGGCAGATGAAAAGATGGAGTCTATCTTATTACCATAGATGCGTTTCTATCGTATTTTATTGACCTGAATGATAGCGGTGTTTAAGAAAATAAAAATGTTAGAGAAATTTATGACTGTGGACCCCACCTTTTATCCAGCTGTTTTTATGAATGAAGACAAACTTTGTTTTGCAACTTAGACCTGCACGTGCTGAGACCGAATTTCAGGACGAAAATACCCCTCCTTTCACGGAAACGGATTGGGTACTCCGCCTGCCACCAGCCAGCGGATGGTTAGTGGTCTGTGGGCCCCACTATGATGTATGCTTTTCATCCATGCCGTCCATATACTTTTCCAGATCATTGTATAGTATGAGACCAAAAATGAGCTATATCCAAATCTCAAGTGTACCACATTACAGGAAACAGTGTTGAATGAGCGTCAACCATTAGAAACCTTTAGGGGGCCTACTGTGATGTTTGTGAGAAATCCTCCTTGTCTAAGTTCATTCATAGGGTCACAAAGACCTGGATGAAGAGGAAAAACAACTTTCATAATGATCCAAAACTTCTGTAACCCCTAAAAGGGTTTCAATGGTAGACGTTCAATTCCCCACTGCCTTTTAGAGTTTGGTCCACTTGATAGTTAGATCTATCTTATTTTTCGTCTTAAGACTTAATATGAGCACGCCAAATAGATGGACGGTTTGGATATAACATAAACCTCATGATGGGACCCACATAAGCAACATAGCATTAAAAAAATAAAAAACCACAGATTGGAGCAGGGCTGCGGCCGCGCAGTATAGTTACGGTTATAATCTGTAGCCATAGTGTATCGAAAATTACAATTTTTTAGGGAAACTCGCTGGACAGTTCTGGACTTTTTCGATAATATTGAAAACCTTTCGATATATTGAAGGACCTATAGCTACGGATTATAACCGTAGCTAGTCTATGCAAAATTTATTTTTATTTTTATTTTTTATTTTATTATTTTATTTTTATTTTTTTACATGAAGAACTTTATTCTACCTACAATATTCTCTAATACATATTTATATAAATATGTATATATAAGCATATAAAAATTTTTTCTCTCTTTTTTTCATTTCTTTCTTTATTCATTTAACAAGAATATCTTGTAAACCAAAATTAGTTACTTGACATATCCTATATGATTTTGGGGTAGGAGAAGCTACTTTAGCCAACCAATTCGGCTATTTTTCAAGATTCCATTAGGTCGATGGTCGAAAATCCATTTCATTCACTTCGTTGTCAATTTCATTCATTTCATTTACTTCGCGATCAAGTTCATGTTTGCCCCGCTCAATTTCTAGTTTGCCCCGCTCAATTTCATGTTTGCCCCGCCCTATTTTCAGTTTGCCCCACTTAATTTCATGTTTGCCCCGCTCAATTTCTATTATGGTGGGCCCTACAAAATTTTTAACGATGAAAATCAATTTTCCCGCTGCTCTTTGTAGTGTGGACCAGTTGATCTTTAGATATGATTCTTTTTTTTTTTTTTGATATAATGCTCCCAAATGATCTCGAAATATGGACGAACGTTGTGGATATAATAAATACAAAATTGTGGGGCCCATGTAACTTTGATCTCCTTTGAGCAGGGCGAACATGAAAATTGAGCAGGGCAAATTAGAAATTGAGCGGGGTAAAGTAGAAATTGAGCGGGACAAACATGAAATTGAGTGGGGCAAACTAGAAATTGAGCTAGGCAAATATGTAATTGAGCGTGGCCAACGAGAAATTCAGCGGGGCAAACTAGAAATTGAGCGAGGCAAATATGAAATTGAGCGGCCAAACTAGAAATTGACCGGGGCAAACACGAAATTCAGCGGGGTAAATTGAAAATTGAGCTGGGCAAAGATGAAATTGAGCGGGGCCAACGAGTATATCTACTCCGTCCATCGGTTTTTCCATCTAATATAAGGGGTTGAGCCCCAAATTGAAGCATATCAAAATATCAACTGGATCATACCACTGGAAACAGTGGGCATAATGATTTTCTAGTTTGCCCCGCTGATTTTTGAGTTTGCCCCGTTGATTTCATGTTTCCCCCACTCAATTTCATGTTTGCCCCGCTGAATTTCTAGGTTTCCGCGTTGGTTTTTTAGTTTGCCCCGCTGAATTTCATGTTTCCCCCGCTGAATTTCATGTTTCTCCCGCTCATTTTTCAATTTTTCCCACTGAATTTAATGTTTGCCCCGCTCAATTTGCAGTTTTTCCTGCTGAATTTCATGTTTCCCCTGTTGAATTTCATGATTTGTCCTGCTGAATTTCATGTTTTCCCTGCTGAATTTAATATTTCCCCCGCTGAATTTCATGTTTGCCCCGTTCAATTTCATGTTTGCCTCGTTCAATGTCTAGGTTCCCTCCCTCAGTGTCTAAGTTCCCTCCCACATATGGGGTTTGGGTGTATACATAATCCAATGAATATGATGTATTACAAATAAAACATCATTGTGTGGCGTAGCAAGCATAATTGGATTGCGTACTGAGTTAGTCAGTACGCTCCCATTGTACTAAGTAAACTCAGATGAGCCCACATTGAATGTATGTAGTATATCTACGGCGTCCATCCGTTCTTCCATCTAATTTTGGCGGTTTAGCCCCAAATTGAAGCATATCAAAAGATCAAGTGAATCATACCACGGAAAACAGTGTTGATTTGCTTGACATAGCCCAACCTGGCCTGCTGACAGCCCTAGATTTCACAATATATGTTTCTCTAGCACACCAAAGTGGTTTCTATTTTTCTAATTAAAATGTCGAGTTTGAAAGTCACATTGAAACATTCAAAGAAGTTATGGAATGACTTTTCCATCTTCAAGGTTGTAGGCCCCATCGTTGTATCTTTTGTTGGTTTCTTGGTGATAGGAAGTTGTAACCTAACTGTTAATGTTATTTTTGAAGACCCTGGAGTCCAGGAGTTACTGGCCAAACTTTATCAAAAAGGTATTTTTTACCACCTCATGTCATCCATTCATATATAATACAATTCAGAAAAACTTGTCTTTATTAGGATTTTTTCTTACCCTTTGAAAAAAAAATAGTCCCCATTTTTCCATCTGTATGTATAGTATAAGTTATCTAAATAGAAAGAAAGAAAAAAGTTACAGTATCACTCACTTCTGCTGCTACTGCTACTGCTAATATCAGAATCTTACATTGGACCACATGCATTAGATGGAAAAACTGAGCTTCCATGTTGTACTTGGATCTTCTTCTGAGAGAATTGCTACAGAACATTAACAATTCTATCCATATGTATAGTGTTAACATGCTATTTCATATGTGTAGTGTAGAAGCATTGTTTGCTGCTTTTATGTTAGTTTACACAGGATACTTTTTCTGGTCTATGTTGAGAAAATGTTGAAATTCTCTTGTGCTATGTTTGAACGATAAGGACAATCAGAGTAGCATTAGTAGAATAACAAGAATATCATTAGTAGAAATAAAGCATAGAACAAATATGTTTTTAAAGAACATATTGCTCAAAGTACACTTTTTAGGTTATTCACCTGGAACAATTGGATGACAACATGTTGGAGCAATATGGAAAAACTACATCAGATTTCTACGGAAGTTATTAAATTTTAAGAAATCTATGATGGTAGAAACTTATGGCAGTTGCATGTGCATTTAAACTCACTTTCAACAACACATCTAATAGGTCTTAAGTACAAAACATACCTCTCAATGCAATGTGCTTATTGGAACGAACATTTCAAGCATCATTCAAATTATTCCTCAGAAGATCCATAAATTATTCCTTTGGGACACCTCCATAGTTTAGTAGTAAAATTAAAGTCTTATTTAGGTACGTTTTCCTTGGTTGATTGCTAAAAAATACAAGCACTAAAAGCAAACAAGATACTGTACTATTATTCACACAGCAAATTCAAGAACACATAACTCCAACGTCTCACCCTAATAAAATTTCAAATACTCCCAACAAGGATGAAATTTATTCATCTTCGTATCGATTCCTAGTGGGGATGGCTAACATGGAGGGTGTGTACTGACATGGGTGTATACAACAAGCTAACCCAAAAAAAAACTTGATCTAATTATAAGCTTGATCCAAAACTTGATCCAATGTTTGTTTGTTATCAAACCTATTCATATGATCATATAGACATGGATTAATAGAAAACACAATTATAAGCTTGATCCAAAACTTCTGTGGCCCCTAAGAAATGATTAACATGAGAAGTTCAATTCAAAATTTTTATGTGGTATGGTCCATTTGAACATTGGATATGTTTAGTTTTTGGGGCTTAATCTATGAAATTATCTGTTGCACCGCTGATTTTCTAGTTTGCCCCGCTGAATTTCATGTTTCCTCCGCTCAATTTCATGTTTGCCTCGCTGATTTCCTAGTTTGCCCTGTTGATTTCCTAGTTTGCCCCGCTCAAATTCAAGTTTGCCCCGCTAAATTTCAAGTTTGCCCCGCTCAAATTCAAGTTTCCCTCACTGAATTTCAAGTTTGCCCCGCTCAATTTCTAGTTTGCCCCACTGAATTTTATGTTTGCCCCGCTCAATTTCTAGTTTGCCCCGCTCAATTTCATATTTGCCTCGCTCAATTTCTAATTTGCCCCGCTCAATTTCATGTTTACCCCGCTCAATTTTCAATTTGCCCCACTCAATTTCTAGTTTGCCCCGCTCAATTTCATGTTTGCCCCGCTCAATTTTCATGTTCGCCCCGCTCAAAGGAGATCAAAGTTACATGGGCCCCACAGTTATGTATTTATTATATCCAGAACGTTCATCCATATTTCGAGATCATTTGGGGGCATTATTTTTTTTTAAAAAAAAAGAATCATATCTAAAGATCAATTAGACCACACCACAAAGAGCAGCGGGAAAATTAATTTTCACCATTAAAAATTTTGTAGGGCCCACCATAACATATATTTTCCATCCAATCTATTCATAAGGTCACAAAGACCTGGATGAAGAGGAAAAACAAATTTCATAATGATCCAAAACTTATATGACCCTTAAAAGGGTTTCAATAGTAGACGTTCAATCCTCCACTGCCTTTTACAGTGTGGTCCACTTGATAGCTAGCTTCTTTTTTTTTTCCGTTGTAATTCGCGGTTCATGATTGGTTGAATTCCTCGAGTAATGACCTTAAAATTTGATGTTTAGCTAGTTCAATCGCATTTCAAGTTCATTGAAATTCATATTAAGCTAGTTTAATTGCATTTCAATTATGTATTAGGTTAGTTCAATTGTATTTCAAATTCATTGAAATTCATGTTACCCTCGCTGAATTTTCAGTTTTTTTTTAATATATATAAAACCGTTGAATTTCATGTTTGCCCCACTTAATTTTCAGTTTGCCCTCCTCAATTTCTAGTTTGCCCCGCTCAATTTCCAGTTTGCCCCGCTGAATTTCATGTTTGCCCCGCTCATTTTCCAGTTTGCCCCGCTGAATTTCATGTTTGCCCTGCTGAATTTCTAGTTTGCCCCGCTCATTTTTCAGTTTGCCCCGCTGAATTTCATGTTTGCCCCGCTCAATTTCCAGTTTGCCCCGCTCAATTTTTAGTTTGCCCCGCTGAGTAGCAAGTGTAATCAGATTGCGTACTAAGTTAGTCAGTACACTCCCATCGTACTGAGTAAACTCAGTTGGGCCCACATTATATATGTAGTATATCCACGTCGTCTATCCGTTTTTCCATCTAATTTAAAGGGTTGAGCCCCAAATTGAAGCATATAAAAGATCAAGTGGATCATACCACGGGAAACAGTGGGCATAATGATTTCCACCGCTGAAACCATATTAGGCCCAACAGTGATGTTTGTTTATTATCAAACATGTTCATAAAATGATTCAAATGTTAAGTCCCTATTAAATTCAAGAGTAACTAATCAAATAACAAGCCTTTCTTGTTGCATGATAATATGGAGGATTGTTACTGAAAATTCAAAATAACTTGAAAGAGTTATGGTGTAATATGCATACTATGGCCATTGGGAGCAATCTCAATAGTCAGAAATATGACCATTGGGAGCAATTTTTTTTTTTTTTTTTTTTTTGCAATGTGGGACACTTTTGCTTATAAATAGGCACTCATATCCCCTCCATTTTCATTATTCTTGACTCTAAAGCTCTCATTCTTTCTCTCTTACTCTAATCTCTCTACAACTATTTCAAGTTTCTCTCTATTACTTTTCATTTCCCATTTACAAATTTGAACATTTCCAAGACCATTCAAGATTCAAGAATACCATCCAAGATGAAGATTCATCATTCGAGTATCCAAGATCGAGCTTCAAATTTAAAGTTTAAAGTTGAAGCGTTCAACCATTGAAGATCAAGATTCAACAATTAAGATCATTTCATTTCTTCCCTTTTCTTTTATAGTTTTATTTCTCATTCACTCATTCATAGGCAAGTCTTCCCTTATTTTTTACATTTTTTTAAAGGTTACATTGCCTTTTAAGGTTTCATTCTCTATGGTGTCCTAATGTTTTGTTTCTTTCTTTCTTTTTTTTTTTTTTTTTTGTTTTTTTTTTTTTTGTTTTGTTTTGTTTTATTTATTTATTTATTTTTACATCAAGTGTGAAGAAGAAAGTTGATAAAGTAATAGTACTTGTGGGGAAAAGAGAGGAGAAAATGACCACAGACCTATGGCTACGAATTATAACCGTAGCCATAGATTGTCGATACTATCGACTATAATTCGATAATATCGAAGATGAATGCCAAATTGGCCAGCAACAAAACTCGAAAAATGGATAAATTTTCGATATTATCGACATATGTTCGATGGTATCGGGCATAAGTCATCGATAATATCGAGACATGATCGATAGTATTGATAACTAATACCGAGTAATTGTTGTAGACCTATAGCTACGGATTATAACCGTAGCAATAGGGCGTCGATATATCGACAACCTTTCAATATTATCGAAAAGGTCCATTAACTGTCTAGCGTGTTTGCCTAAAAATGGTGTAATTTTCGATACACAATAGCTACGGATTATAACCGTAGCAAAAACCGTAGCAGACTGCTCGACAGCAGCACCGCGGCGGTCTCTGTTTTTTATTTTTTTTTATTTTTTTAGCTGTGTTGCTTTTGTGGGTCCTATCATGAGGTCTGTATTATATCCAAACCATCAATATATTTGGAGAGATCATATTAAGGCTTGAAACGAAAAATAAGATAGATCTAACTATCAAGTGAACCACACTGTAAAAGGCAGTGGGGAATTGAACGTCTACCATTGAAACCCTTTTAGGGGTTACAGAAGTTTTGGATCATTATGAAATTTATTTTTCCTCTTCATCCAGGTCTTTGTGACCCTATGAAGGAACTTATACGGGGAGGATTTCTCACAAACATCACAGTGGGCCCCCTAAAAGTTTTTAATGGTCGACGCTCATTCAACACTATTTTCTGTAATGTGATACATTTGAGATGTGGATATAACTCATTTTTGGTCTCATATCATAAAATGATCTGGAAAAATATATGGATGGCATGGATGAAGAGCATACATCATGTTGGGGCCCACAGACCACCGACCATCCTCCGTTGGCTGGTGGCAGGCGGAGTACCCAATCCGTTTCCGTGAAAGGAGGGGTATTTTCATCCTGAAATTCAGTATCCGCACGTGGAGGTCTAAGTTGCAAAACAAGGTTTGTCTTCTTTCATAAAAACAGTTGCATAAAACGTGTAGGTTTAAGAAAATAAAAATGTTAACGTTAAATGACGTACGGAAACTATAGCGTGGTCATGGGGGGCGTCATTGTTCGCTGACATGGATACAGGACTTCACGTGGACGAGATCCACGCCTTCCATCAGATGAACACTCTGGTTGTGGACCGAGGCCAAAAAAATAGGCCGATTCAACGCTCATGTGGGCATGTAAAACAGTTGAGCTGGGAATCTTAATTAAAACTGTTCAAATTGTCTTCAGTGTCCACCATGGTCTGTATATGCCATCCAATCACTTATCTGACACGTCATCTGACACACCACACTCGAAAATCAGGACACTTCAAGAGTGGTGTGGGCCACACCACGTGAAATTTACAGTTTTAGACATGATTTTACACTGTTTCCTTCAGGTGTGGGTAACTTAAGTATCCGATTGAAATGAATTTAGGAACCCATAATGAAAAGGTAGCAGAACACCTGATGGACGGGGTCGATCTGATGCGCATTCCTCCTGCTTGGTTAGTTGTAATCACTCCTCAGAACGGCTACTCATAGTACAGCCCAATCTTAGCCGTTCAAAAGGTGGGACACATAATAAAAGCCACCATGGGCAAAAAGCAAAATAACCCATTTTTATCAGGCGGGCAAGCACACTTATAATCAATAGAAAACTGATGAATGGTCTAGCTTAATGTATGGCCCACTTAATGGGTTGTTCCAACTTTTGCTCAAGGTGATCTTTAGCTTATGGCCATCATATTCACGGCTCAGATGTTCCATGGAAGTCGCTCATTACTAGAAAATTAAAATATATATACGAACATTTTCTGATCTTTTGAAAAGTAGATTAAGCATCCAGGGGTGGCTCAACATTTTTGCGGCCTTAGGCAAGTTGTAAAATTGAGGCTTTCTAGTTAAAAAAATAATAATAATAAATTCAAAATTAAACAATAAATTTGCTTCTTTCCTTTTTAGATGCAAAATTACTAATTAAACTTTTGTATTCAAGTTTACCCAATAAATCAATTTTGATAGATAAAATTGCTAAATCGTTTAATTTATCTTGAGACAAAATTGTTCATAAATAAATTTTTATAATTTTTAGTTTTGAAAAACTTCTTTCTACAGATGCAATTGTTACATCTATAGTAAGTAAAACTTTATATGCAATAAAAATTTTTTGAAAAACAATCTAATTCTTTTATTAAATTAAGTATTTCAATTGGAGTATTAATTTTTATTTTTGTAATTTCTTTTAAAACTTTTAATTCTTAAAATAAATCCACACCGTTAGAAAAATGAAGTTAGAATTTAATTTAAAAAAATGACGTTAGAATTTAATTTTTTGAGAACTTAATTAGTAATAAAGTAGGTAGTTGTGGTCCTAGGTTTTAGGAGAAGAATTTATTGGGAATGATGCTATTATTTTGAAAAGAGTCGATAGAGTTAAACTGTTATTATTGATAGTATTAATTTCTAAGATTTGTTTTTTATTTTTATTTTCAAATTTGTAAACTAATTTTTAGATGTTCCTATTTTGTAGGCCTTTCAATAAGTTTTATTTCAAAAATTTTAGGCCTTTTTTTTTTCTTATGAATTTTAATTTTGCTATAATATAAGACCTTCATAATTATAAAATTTTAATTTTACTACAATATAGGGCCTTCATAATGAGGGGCCCTTGGGCGATTGTCTAACCTACCTCCCCATTTGAGCCGCCCCTGTAAGCATCACTTAGTAGACAACAACATCAATGACATCATTAATTACATCAATGACTATTAGTTCCTGCGATTCCAATGCACATCGATACTCGAGTTTAACCATTGTTTATTGTCTGCTGCATTCCAACTAATATGAGGTTAAATCATGTCATTTTTTAAATATTTTATTGCAATTCAAATGTCGAGACAAAGAAAATATATATTATCAACTGAGAAGTAAATAATAATAATACATCTGTCATTGACTATAATTACCAATTGGTTTCACATCCTTTATATTAAAATAATGATTTGTATGCATAAGTTCATTTTACACTTAAAAATGCTCTGTCTAGCATTAATAATACTCAGCCTATTTCATAAAGCATTTGACAGGTTTACCAACAGATGCCCAACATTAATGAAAAAGCGCAAGTGGACCAAATAATAGGAAATGGTGGGGATAATGATGCCAACCGTCAGTCCTTGGTCATGCCTCATGGGTTTCAGTACCAATATTGATATAAAAAAGTCACCCTGTGTAAGTGGGTGGGTGTGTAAGGAGTATGAGTAAGTGTATACAAAAAAAATAAAAATAAATAAAAATAAAAATAATGCCCACCATTAAAACGTTTCTTGGGCCCGTGATGTTTATTTGCCATCTAATTTATTGGTAAGGTTAAGAGACCTAAACCTTCTTGGGAGACTTTTGCTGGCCACAAGAAGTTTTTAACAATAGGCATTTAATCTCATTTATTTCATGTCTCGTGGTTTGCTTGAGTTTTGGATATGCCTCATTTTTTTGGCTCACGCCTGGGAATGAGATAGCAAAATGGATGGACGGCATGGATAAAACATACATCATAGTGGGCCCCATAAAGTCGCCTGATCTCCAAGCACTTTGCTTCGTACTTTTCTACTCACACTAGAAATGTCATAAGTTGGAGCATGTGAGTTAGCCATACAACCTGGAATTGAGGCCTTTCCGTGATAAGCTTTCTTTCGGTGCATACAAAAAGATCAAAACAATAACCTATTGACTGGCGCTGATTTTTGGTCCATGGCCTAACATTCGAAAGTGCAACTGATGGATGGATGGAGGGTCCGATCGAGCTTGGTTGTTCCACCCGGACACGGACTCCGTATTGAGTGGACGCCATTATCCCCAGTGTTTCCTGTAGTGTGGTCCACTTGAGCTTTGGATATATTTCAATTTTGGAATCAATCACTAACATGATTTGGAAAAACGGATGGACGGTGTGGATAAGACATTTAAGTTACTTGTGGGCCCCACAGCTTACTCAATGCGCAATCCGGTATCATGCTCTCTATGAAACAGGTGTTATAGAAGATCCGTGTGTTAGACTTTCATTAACGTGTGCTACATTGGCACGTGTGCTGTGATTCTCCTTTAAGGGAGGCTTGTGTGGTAAAGTTCCGTTGACATCCTTTACACACACAGAGAGAGAGAGAGAGAGAGAGAGAGAAGAAGAAGAGAAGACATTCTCAGTAACATTACATTTGAAATATAAAAGAAGAAATAGATAACTAAATAAAAAAGCATAGAAAACCAAACTGGATTATCGGTGCTGTGACGTCGATGCAACCTCTTCTACTTGTTCTGCTTTTCTTTTCAATCCATGTATTGTTTCTTCATTACCAAAAGTTAAGAGTGTTTTGGTGTTGGGATCATCCCACTCCAATGCATCCCACCACTCTTTCCTTCCTCTGATAATTCCTCTCATTCCTCTCATAACAGAAGTTGAGTTGCCAAAGGAAAGAGGGATCTTCTTCAGCTGATGACAACCTCTTATCATAATATCTTTCAGGGAAGGACAAATGATGACCCGCTTACAAATGCTTTTCAATTTTGCTAATTTTGTCAATTCCAACCGCTTCAAGTTAGGGAGTAGGATGATGGTATTGTTATTGTTGTTGTTATCACCTTCTTCTCCTCCTTTTATCACCTCCTCCATCTCACTGCATTCTTCAATATCGATGTATTCAAGGCATTGGAGATGCTGAAACAATTCTAGTGACATGACATTCTCCAATACTTGACATCCCCAGACAACCAGGTTTCTGAGGCATGCAAATGAGGGAGGCAGCAAGACTCCCTCACACAGACCCCTTAAATTCGGAAGATCCATTAGATCCAAAGACTGTATTGAGGGTAAAGACGGAATTATGGTGCTGTTGTCTCCTATCGGCAGCAACCACTTCATGCTACACTCCAAGATGTCACATGACTGTAAGTGTTGCAAGCGAGACAGGCAGTGTAAGCTTGACAGATCGCATCTCCCCATTTTCAGCTTGATAATACTATCAGTAAGCATTAAGGAATTGCAACCACCAGCATTTATCCTCTCTGTCTCTTTAGCAGATGAAACATAAAATTCTTTGAGGTTAACCAAACATTCCATCCCATCTGGCACTTCTTTGATTCCAGTCTTATAGAGGTCCAAAAACCTTAGACGCTTCAGCTTTGCTAAGGACGGTACCTCCCTTAACATCCAACAATTGTTTAGTAAGAGCATACACAGGTTCTCCAAGTTGGAAACTGATTCTGGCAGATACTCAATATAAGTCATAGAGAGGTCGAGAATTCTGAGGCTGTTCATGCAATTGAAGAACTCATGAGAAATGTTGCCTGAGAGAGGGTTCTCTTGCAACAACAATGTGGAGAGTTTTGGGCAGTTAGGTTCACCTGAAATCATTTCAATTTGATTTCTCATTAATGAGAGTTTTTCAACCTCTTCGGTAAATTCTTCTACACCAATTGATCCCCTTATCCTCATCCCAGCTTTGACCACAAACAGAGGCCTCTTCCTTGTAATTCCGATGGCCAAATCTCTTATTAAATCATGCATTACCACACGACCTTCAGACCTCCTTACCAACATACATACATCTATCAGTCCAATCAATACCGTGTGGCCTTTGTCTTGTTCCTTTTCCCAGTCTCCCATATCATCTATCAATCCTTCTGCTATCCAATACTTTAACAGTTCTTCATCACGGAATGCATAGTCCTCTGGAAACAAAGCATAATACAAGAAGCAAGATCGAATCCTGTCAGATTTTAGTCGATCGTAACTAAATTTCAAAATTGGAAAAACTTGATCATCCATGCCTTCGATCTCCATCGTTGAGCATTTTAACTCCTCTAATGCATTTCTCCATTCTCTAACATCGTCCTTTTCTCTCATTGCACTTGCTACTGTGATGATTCCAAGCGGCAAACCACCACATTCTTCAGTCACAAGCTTCGCAATCTGTTCTACTTCCGAAGAAAGCACAACATCAGCCCCAAGCCTTTCCTTGAACAATTCCCACGCTTCTTCCCGCGAAAGAACCTCCACTTCAAACTTTTTTTGGCACTTCATGCCTTGGCATACATTTTTTGATCGAGTAGTCAACACTATCTTGAATGTATTGCCCTCGGGAATCCCTACCTTTTCCAATGGAAATGATTTCCACATATCATCTAAGATGATAACAAACTTCTCCCTATGCTTTAAAGCCTCAAACAATTTCTTTGACCTTCTCATTTCATCATCTTCATAGGAAATGTCCAATCCTATTTCTCGTGCTATACCATTTTGCAGTCTCTCAATATTAGAATCATTAGACACCGTCACCCAAATGGCAAGACCAAATATTCTAGAGCTCTGTATTTTATTAAAGATGTGGGTCATGATGGTCGTTTTGCCCACTCCCCCCATGCCATACACACCTATAGTTCTGACCTCCTGATCCATCAACGACTCCCAAATCTGTTCTAAATTTCTTTCTGCTGTCGTTCTACCCACCAATTTCGTTGTGGGCATACTTCCACTTTCAGGTAATAAATCAGCAAGTAACCCTTCTGAAAATCGACCTTTCTCCTTAAGCTTCACCACCTCTTCAATTTTCTGTACGACACGCTTTCCCAATGCAACACGTGGGAGTGAGAAATCTCTCTCTATTTCTCCATAAACCACTTCTATTTTAGTCACTGCGCTTGTAACCTTTTCCACATTTTCCAGCCATAAACTCACTTCTGCCTTTGGCTTCTTTCCATGCACTACCTTCGCTGTGTTCAGTGCAATAATTACATCGGTCTGCTGGCTGCTCAACTCTTGCATTTCGATTTTTAGAACATCAAGACTCTCTTCAAGCCTTCTAGAGTAGTCGTATTGAGCCCATGAATTCCTGACAATCTCATGGAGGAATTCCATAACAACTCCTGCAATAACAACTTAGAAATGTTAGATTAAAAATTATTGAACTAAAGATATAAATAAGTTAAGGCGTGTTTGGTTACAGTACATTTCATGAAAATTTGTACTAATAATAGTCTAAAACTGCAAAAACTCGACTAGACTCGTTAATTTGGGCGGGTCCACTTGGTGAGCCGACCCAACTCAACTGGGAATTTAATAATTATAATTTTTTTATATTTATAATTATGGAGAATATTTAGAACGGTTAAATCTATATCTATACCTATTCCTTGGAGCCAATTGCTTCTCTATTTTGCCTGCTATATTTAGAATTAGGGAATTTCTTTTTCTTTTTCATGGACAGACAAAAGAAATACACTTACTATGGGTAGTTAGGTAATATATATCCACTTTACCGTACATGACGCAAGGAGAACTACTGTTTACAGGAAGTGGATTGCCTATGACCCGGATATTGTGTGGGGCTCATAGAGATGACCATGATTTTATATGTGATTCAAACCGTTCATAGGGTTATAATTATCACTCAGATAAATTGTAGGTGCAAATATCATTCTGATACAAAATTTCTGTCACGTTCAGCCATTCCATCCCCACTGTTTCGTGTGGTATGACTTATATGAGTTTTTTATCTGCCTCATTAACACTTATGATTCTTTAAAATCGTAAGTGATCCATTATAGGACTATCAAATAGATGGATCTGATTGTTGGTTAGACCTAACATTTATACAAATGATCTAGGCTACCCATATTAGAGGCCATCAATCAGATGGTTATGATCATTGAATTGGTCTGGCTCATAAATTTCACACTAATGAAAATACTAATAATTTTTAAAATCGTATGATGATATTAAACAATACATTGAATAGATAACATAAAAGCGACATAATTATTTTCATGTGAGTGTAGTTCTAAAGCTTCAATGATAGCATCTTTATGGGGCATTTGTAGAAGAGCCTTCCTAGATTTTTCGATGTGTCGGATTTTGGCATCAAACATCTTGCTTGATTATATATGCAATTTATTTACTTCACATGATTCTCTAAGTTGTAATTCATGATGTACCTTATTCATAACCTAGCATTAATGACAACTAACCAAGATCTAATTAGTACATGTTACAAACTACTCTAATGAAACAGCAACAAAGAATAGCAAAAGTTACTAAAAAAAGATTCACATAAAAATTCAAACAAGAGAGTAATAAACAAAGTAGAATATAAAGAATAAAATGATAGAAAAGTTAAGAAGCAGCACTTATCTTATTTGTTTATTTAAACAAAAAAGGATGAGACTCCTTTATATAGAAAAAGGCAACACATTTGCATTGAATTAATATCATGACCTTGAAAAAAAAAAAAATCCAACATTTATAGAGGGAATGCATATAAAACCAAAATTAATCTCAAGTAGAAAATGAATAAAAATGTGAAAACAAAAGATCAAGTGCTGCAAAATTTACGAAATTATCACTAAACTCACCTTTTTCTTCTTTCTTAGTAGATTATGATTGGGCCCTCTACGTTTCTTCTCTGAGGAAGGATAATAGAACTAAAGATTTCCAGCAAAATATAGCTGTGCCTCTTCTTTAATGAGATCGAATTTGAGATTCGTACAATCAAAATCAAAACACTAATCCTTATATCCACTTAAAATTTTTTAGAGGCCAATTTGTTGCCCGTAAACATCCTTGAGTTGTAATGAGATTATAAGTAATCTAATTGCATGGGCTATTTGGATATCTACATTTGCATATAAAGGTTTTACAGGCTGTAAACACATTATTCCCTTCGGCTATAATTTGAAAATTGGCAAAATGTCTAATTTCAGATTACATGTAAAGTTTTATAGTTAAAAAGACATTATATATAACAGAACGCCATGTTGATACACAATCATGATGTGTGGAGCTCACCATGATGTGTATTACATTTACCACTAAAAAGCCAAATACAAATTAGTTTTCATATACACAAATTACCACTTAAAAGCTAAACAAAACAGTATGTAAACAATTAACACCTTAAACTCCTTTTAGGTGTAAAGTATTTACAACTTTAAACTTTATAGGCATCCAAACAACCGTTGAAGGAAAATGGCATAAATGGATGAAATGGCAAAGACAAATGAAATGAATTTGTAAAATAATAATAATAATAATAAATAAATAAATCCTAGCTATAGCTCTAAGATAAGACCTAGGGAGAAAACTCTAGAAGTTTAGAATATTGATAAAATTGCAAATAGGGAGCGAAAGGAAACCTTAAAAATCCAATACAAAACCAAGAGCAGTGATGATAAAGAAAAACCTTAAAAAATCCTTGCTTCACACTATCTCCTTTCTCAGGAAGGGGAGAGAGAGAGAGAGAGAGAGAGAGAGAGAGAGAGAGAGGAATTTGGGGCTAATTTTGGATTTTGGTTTGTGTGGTTCAGTTTCTACTCAGACCCTAATGACAACTTTTACACATAATAATGCTTTCCTTTCTATCATTCTAGGGCCCATTTATAAATCATCAATTACTTTATGACACATCATGTTACCAAGGATATCCTTGGGTAAGGCAACATACGTCCTTTCAAGAGATGCGGATTACATGGTGACTTTGCCACCATATACATTTGTGATGACCTGATGTGCCGGATTTGATTGAGTCATGTGCCACCTATTCGCTATTGTTTTTTCTACTAGGTGCCCGGGCATGCCAGAATTGAAATTGCGGCTTCAATTTGAACCAAACAACAATGACCCCAAGTGCCAAGATAGGTGCAGACACGTAGTGTATGACCGAGATCTGAGGAGATCGATCGCCTATTCAGTCACTTGCTCAGTGTGTAAAATTGGATCAGGCGATATTCAAAGGGGGGGTTCGTCCTCTAATGATGGGTTACTCCTTTGCCTTCCATATGAAAGGATTTTTTAATATAGATCAAAATGGAACGGGAAAGAGATTCTTACAATAGATCATGAAGAACAACTGAAGAACAGCTGAAGAACACCTTTCCGATGGATGATCTGAGTTCAGCGTGCTAGCGTACACTCGAATTACAGTTAAAGATTATCAGCTACTCGGTTACTGCTACGGATTACATTAAGGAATATAAACAGTAGGCAGTAAAAGTAAAGGATTACACTATGGAATGTAAATTGACTGGTAATTGAAAGGATAATTGAAAGATAGATTTTGTTTGTTTGGGTTGGTATGATACGATTTTCCTTCTTGATTTTCTTTGTTATTTATATCTTTGATCCAACCATCTAGATCCTTCTTACGTTTCGACGGTTACAATAACCGTTCAACACGATTGCCTTCTGGAGACTTCCTTGCCACCTATCTTAGTAACCACTCCAGGCCTTCTTGCTAACTCGATCGCAATCTGCTCGGTTGCTCAATCGAGCTCCTGGATTACCACCGACCGCTTGCTCAATCTCTTAGATGGCCATTAGACACTTACTCGACCTCCAGGATGACACTTGGCCGCTTGATCGACCTATAGGATGGACATTGGTCGATTGGTTGACCTCCAGGATGACACTCGGCCGCTTGGACAACTACTTGATTTGCTTTTTATTTCCTCCCAACTGCTCCCTATCCTATCATCCTGTCAGCTGTGATTTCGTAAAATGCATTACAAACATCCTTGGAGATCTTTAGCATGCAATATCTTTTCATTGCTTTAACGCATGTCCTTTCCAATTCGGTTTCCCAAGAACGGTTGGGATTCGGTACAACATTGCCCCCCACATTACTTCGCCTTTGGTAAAAGGTGAATGCAATGTTAAATCATTGTTTGGTGCAATAAGTGTGATGGTTCGGTCGTCTAAAAACATTAATTTCAGCCATCTTGGTTGAACTTGACCATCTTGATAAAAAATATCAAAGTAAGCCGACTTGGAAGAACTCGGCCATCTGAATAAAAAAACGGCAAAATCAACCATCATGGTTGAACTCGGCTATCTTGATCAGAAAACGTCAAAGTCGGATGACTTGGGCAAACTCGACCATCTTGATCGAAAAACATCAAAGTCAGCAACATGGCCAAACTCGGCCATTTGAATCGAAAAAATGACAAAATCGGTCATCCCGGTTGAACTCGACCATCTTGATTGGAAAACGTCAAAGTTAGATGACATGAGCAAACTCGACCATCTTGATTGAAAAACATCAAAGTCAGCTGATTTGGCCGAACTCAGCCATCTGAATCAAAAAACGGAAAAATCGACCATCATGGTCGAACTCAACCATCTTAATCGGAAAACGTCAAAATTGGATGACTTGGGCAAACTCGACTATGTTGATCGAAAAACATCAAAGTCAGCTGACTTAGCCAAACTCGACCATCTGAATTGAAAAATTGAAAAATCGACTGTCCTGGTCGAACTCGACCATGTTGATCGGAAAATGTCAAAGTTGGATGACTTAGGCGAACTTGACCATCTTGATCGAAAAACATCAAATTAAGCCGACTTGGCTGAACTCGGCCATCTGAATTGAAAAATGGCAAAATCGGCCATCCTGGTCAAACTCGACCATCTTGATTGAGAGACAACGAATTTGGCTGTCTTGGTTGAACTCAGTCATCTTGATCGGAAAACGTCAAAGTCGGACAACTTCGCTGAACTCGGCCGTCTCAATCGAAAAATGACAAAATTGGTCGTGACAATGGAGACTGTCAGTCAATCCATTCTGAATAAGGCTTATGGTTGACCGAGGTAGTAATACGGCTGCGAACTTGGCCTGTTACTTCTTGAACTATTTGAATAATTTGGTCACAATTCAAACGGTGCGATTTGGGCATTAGAGGTGGATCGGGACCTACCTGATTTTGTTTTCCATGATATAGTGGAATTCCCAAGGAATGGCTTACTCCAGGAATAAAATTCCTGACCTCCCACTCTGCTTTCCTGAACTCGGCAGATAGTGAAGTGTTCCGTATCTTCTGGATTGGAGCTGATGAATATTATGTTATGACAGAAAAGGTAACTGCAATGCTGGCGGTACTGATGCCAGATTTTCGACAGAACTATTATTCAACAATTAGCTGAGGCACATTTTGCTGCAACACAAGAAATGTTCTTTCAAAAAACAACAGATTTAGGCTTCCGGCTTGGCTAACCATCCATCTGTTAATGGTCTTGGCCTAAAAATTTGTAACTGCTCGGCCTGAGCTCGTAATTGCTATGTCGTATGCCGATTCACCATTTGCATATCACATAGCCAAGTCATCATTATCTTAGAAAGATATATTGACTATCTCGCTTTCTCATTACTTTCATACCGACTCATGTTATAGTGTCCCACTGGGCGTGTTAGAAAATTATTTGTTGTTGTTTTCTACACTGGTACGCTGGCATGCCAAAATTGAAATTGCGGCTTCAATTCGAACCGAACAACAATGACCCCAAGCGTCGAGATAGGCAGACATGTAGTGTATGATCGAGATATGAAGAGATCGGTTGCCTATTCAGCCACTTGCTCAGTGTGTAAATTGGATCAGGCGATATTCAAAGGGTAGGGTTCGTTCTTTGATGATGGGTTACTCCTTTGCCTTTTGTACGAAAGGACTTTTCAATACACATCAGAATGGAATGGGAAATAGATTCTTACAGTTGATCACGAAGAACAGCTAAAGAACACTTTTCTGATGGATGAACTGAGTTTAGCATGCTAGTGTACGCTCAAATTACAGCTAACGATTAATATCATGACCTAAAAATAAAAAATAAAAAATCCAACATTTTTAGACCAAATGCATATAAAACCAAAATTAATCTTAACTAGAAAATGAATAAAAATGTGAAAACACCAGATCAAGTGCTGCAAAATTTACAAAATTACCACCAAACTCACCTTTTTCTTCTTCCTTGATAGATTATGATCAAGCCCTCTGTGTTTTCTTACATTCAAAATCAAAACACTAATCCTTATCTCCACTTGTAATTTTTAAGTGGTCGTTTTGTTGCTAGTAAAAGTCCTTGAGTTGTAATGAGATTATAGGGGCTGCTTGGATATCTGCATTTGCCTATAAAGGTTTTACCGATTGTAAACACATTATTCCTTTCAGTTGTAATTTGAAAATTAGCAAAAAGCCATGTTTCAGATTACATGTAAAGTCTTTGTAGTTAAAAAGACATTATAAATAATAGAACGCCATGTTGATACACAATCATGATGTGTGGGGCCTACCATGACGTGTATAGTACATTTACCACTTAAAAGCCGAATGCATAATTAGTTTTCATGTACACCAATTACTACTTAAAAACCAAACAAAATAGCATGTAAACAATTAACAATTTAAACTCTTTTTAGGTATAAACTATTTACAACTTCAAACTTTAGCGGCATCCAAACCACCCTTAAATGAAATAGGCATAAAAAACCCATGCTTCACACTATCCCCTTGGGTGGAATGGCCAATTTTAGATTTTGGCGTGTGTGATTCAGTTTTTACTCGACCCAAATGGCATCTTTTACACATAATAATGCTTTCCTTTTCTATCATTCTTGAGCCCATTTATAAATCAACACTCACTTTGCGACATGTCATGTCAGCAGGGATTTCCTTGGATAAGGCAACCTACGTCCTTTCAAGAGACGCGGATTATATGATGACTTTGCCGCCACATACATTTGTGATGATTTGATGTGCCAGATTTGATTGGGTCATGTGCCACAATAAAAAAAATGAAACTTACGTAAGGCATGTTCGAAAGTCATTAGGTTAAGTACATGTTTCACTGGGCTCCTCCATTACTAAAAGTGGCACATGTCCAATCAAATCCCACCACATTGAATCATCACAGATGTGTGTGGTGCTAGGCTCACTACGCAATCTGCATGCCCTTTCAAGGCATGGCTCACACGGTACCATGGTGGCACCCCGCAACTGCGGTACCAACAACGCACACCCATCCAAAATGTGATCCCTATATATATATATATATATATATATATATATATATATATATAGAGAGAGAGAGAGAGAGAGAGAGAGAGAGAGAGAGAGAGAGAGAGAGGAATGCTCACATGTGCACCTTCTTAGGTGCGCACTCATGCACACCTTTGCACATGTGTCATGGTTCCATAATCTGAATGGTCCACGTGATGTGGCACCCCTTGAAACCTCACTATCCCAACTTTCAGCCCGATACAAAACTCTGGTGGGCCATGGCAAAAGGAAACAACTTCATCCCTTGATTTGCATTTCTCTTTGCTATGTCAACTAGAGTTTTGGATCAGGTTGAAAATTGGGCCAATAGAGTTTCAAGGGGTGCCGCATCATGTGGACCGTTTGGATTCTAGGACCATAAGACATGTGCAAAGGTGTGCATGGGTACACATGTAAAAATGTGCGCAGGTGAGCATTCTTCTCTCTCACTCTCTTTATATATATATAATCATTAGGTGGGCCTTACCATAGAGATCTTGTGCAATTATATAAAAAAAACCCCAAGATCTAGTAGTGGGGTCCACATAATATCTTTTTTTTTTCCACATAACATCTATTCGGCATCTAACCCATCGAAAGTTGTGCCCACCACAATTGTGACGATGGGACATACTAAAAATCATGTTAAAGCAAGCTTTAGGTGGGGTGCAACCACCTAGGATTGGGATGATGATTTTTCATTGTTCTCAATGGTATGGGCACTTGATGGTTGGATCTGTCTTTTAGGTGATGTAGAGCGGGTTGCGGACACTTTCATGTCCAAGATGGACCAAAGAAGGCCCGATCGGAGGCAGAAGTGATTCGGACCATCAGAACCTTAAAACAGGCTTATCTCGCAAACTGGAATGAGTTATTCGATGTAATATATATGATTTTGGGGTAGGAGAAGCTACGTACTGTAGCCACCCAACCCACTATGCCAGGTTGCCCACACCGAATTTGTGAGATTCCATCAGATCGACGATCAAAAATCCATTTTATTTTCATTTTTACTATTTATAGTAAGTTTTAGTTTGATTATAACTCTTCATCCTTAGAGCTTTAAGAGTTGTGTCCAACATGAAATGTGCTTAGAAAAATTAAGTGAATAACATGGTTAAGCCAAATAGGAAACTTATTATTTTTGGCTAAAAACCATGAAGTCTAGTAGGAATCATAACCATTTATAAATAGTAAGTTTACTATTTATAGTAAGCCACGAATTTTAAAGAGTTTGAGTTAAGTTTGATTCTAAAACTTCTTCCAAGATTTCGTATCACTATTTAAAGGGTTGTAAATTCATTTTATCATCTATCAATCAATTATTGAATTTCTAGAATTTATTTTTATTTTCTTATTTTCCCTCGTGGATTCAAGGTATCTGTGTGAGGAGTCCAGAGAAACTCTATGGATTTGTAGTATCCCCTTGAGGAAGACGGTGATCGACCTCATCACGCCCATCCTTGCGTCAATTGGTATTAGAGTAAGGACTCCCTTTAGACTAAGGGTAAATAACGAAGGTATGAACCAAAATCCTATGGACGGTGATCCTAAGATTCGTTATCTTTTGGAAAGAATGAAAGCTTTCCACCGGAAGAGTCAGTTGACCATATAAGGGTTGTAGGCAACCCTTGACCATTTTGCAGATACGCTAATTCCACTTCGAGCGCAAGGCAATGCTCAATCGCCCATAATTGTTGTAGGTTAAAACCTTGATTTTTGTATAGCACTACCAGTGGTGAATCGTAGGGCTACCCCAGATTATTCGAGCTCTAGTGACGAGGACTTCGATGATGGCTTTACCCGATGACTAGTCTATGGAGGTGATCGTCCAGATCGTGCTAAAAGAGACTATCGGGGTAAGGTCGAACTTCCTTGTTTTAATGGCTTATTACATATGAAAGATTTCCTCAAATGACTAGCCAAAGTAAAATGATATTTTGATTACATGGACGTGTCAGGGCATGAAAGGGTGAAATTAGTAGCATTTAAATTAAAATATGGTGCTTTGGCATGGTGGGAGCAAATATAACTTTCACGTGCTCGAGAGAACAAAGTGCCCATCCGATCCTAGCCACAGATGAGACGCCTTCTTCAATCACGATTCCTCCCTAATGATTATTCCAACAATACCAAAATTGCCAACGGAGGAATTGAGCCATCACAGATTACATTGAAGAATTCCAGAGGTTGACAACGTGGAATGACCTATCAGAAACCGAATCTCAGAAGGTAGCACGATTTATAGATGGATTACGATTGACGATTGAGGACCGAGTTCAGATGCACTCATGTACTTGGTTGGGACTGTGGATGAAGCAGTTCAGTTGGCAGGGAGGGCAGAAACGCAGCTTGCAAGAGTCCCTACTCAGCCTTACCCTTCAACTTGGCCCCCATGACGAGTCCCTCGTAAGATCCAATGTTGGCACGAGGAAAAGAACCAGTAAGAGGACGTTCTCAACCTCCTGCAATCGCAAACTGTGACACGGTGAGTGGCCCATCTAGGCCTTAATGTGTAGCATCCACAACAACGGGCCCAAGTAAGATTCCAAATCCTTCTTATCGGCCAAAGCCGAACAGTTGTTACTATTGTGGCTAACCAGGTCAATAATCAAACACCTACCCTCAAAATCTCGCAGCCTCCTTGACCATTGCTGAAGGGGGCACTGAAGGTGATGCAGCAGAAGAAGACCCTAACTTTGATGAAGATGAATAAGCCATTGAGGAAGGAGCTGGTAACGAAGAATAGATGGTTGGGGATCATGGTGAATCCTTAGTCGTGAGGCAATTACTGTACACACCAGGAAAGGAGTTACATCCAATGTTGTCAAACCGCATATGCTGTTTTGTGCGATCGGATATACTTGTGCGCATACGTGATCGTACAATTGCATATGCGGTCGCATTTTATCTTTTTTTTTTGAAAAAAAAAAAACAAAAAAACAAGGAGAAAATTTGAAAAAAATGTAGAAAAATATAAAAACTTAGGAGAAGCTTCCCTAAGTCAATAGATAACTAATATAGTAATTTTACATATATAAAATTAGTTTGTGACTTGTTAGAAAAATGAATGAAGTACATCAAATTCCACATTCAACAATATAGTTAATTAACAAAATAATCAATAAGTTATTTATTGTACAAATACAATTTTGAAGTTACATAATGTTTATTATTTATACATTATAACACTAACACTACTTACAAGTTACAATTTACAACTTAGTTACACTAACAGTAAGTTACATTCAATAATATATTTACACAACTTATAGTTACAAAGTTACACTACTTAAGAAAGTTTGATTTTTTTTGCAAAAATAAAAAAATAAACAAACAAAATAATGTGCCAACAGTTGGTAGATATGCGATTGCATACATCGCATATGCGATTGCATATCCTCGCACATTTGGCATATGCGATCGCATATGCACTGTAATGGCATATGCGATATGCATATGGCAATTCGTATATGCGAATATACGGTTGCATTTAACAACACTGGTTACATCCACAATGGCACAATATATTCCATATGTGGTGTACCATCAACAGCAAGGTCAGTGATGTAATCAAGATATTGGTAGCAGCGAGAACATCGTCTCGAAAGTAATGGTGGACAAGTTGTGGCTACCTACGATAAAACATCTTTCTCCTTAATTGATTGGATAAAAAAGGTGAACGAGACAAAGGTAACCAAACAATGCATTGTCTCATTTTTAATTGGTAAAAACTATAAGGATCAAGTACTTTGTGATGTGGTCGACATGGAAGCATGTCATATGTTACTCTGTTAACCATGGCAGTCGGACCATGACACGACTCACCGGGGACAAGATAATGTTTACATCTTCATCAAGGACAGTCGAAAGATGGTCATTGTCTCTATGGGACTAAAGAACCATCTTGAAGCTTCTAAAGTGGAGGGGAGTTCCCTCCTGACCATTCGGGATTTCACGAAGGAATCCAATGAAATCGGTGAGGTATACGCCGTAGTTGTAAAGGCGAGGAATCGGAGCCCTTAAACATTCCTCCAAGTTTAAGGCAATTACTGAACGAATTCAAGAAAATCTGGCCTAAAGAGTTACTCGATGGATTGTCCCCCATGCGGGATATCTAATATCACATAGACCTCGTTCCTGGGGCTAGCCTACCCAACCACCCCCACTATCGGATGAGTTTGAAAGAGTGTGAGATACTTTAGGGGCAAGTGGAGGAATTGATCCGTAAGGGTCATTTAAGAGAGAACATGAGCCCATGTGCTATGCTAGTGTTGTTGGCACAAAAAAATATGGGAGCTGGCACACGTGTGTCGATAGCCAAGCAATTAACAAGATTACCATAAAATATCGGTTCCCAATACCATGGTTGGACAACATGCTTGATATGTTAGAAGGTGTCAAGGTGTCCTTTAAGCTAAATTTGAGGAGTGGGTATCATTAGATTCATATTCGACTCAGTGATGAGTGGAAAACAATTCAAGACCAAGGGTTGTATGAGTGGCTGGTCATGCCCTTCAGTCTATCGAATACACCAACCATTTTTATGTGTTTGATGAATCAAGTGCTGAAACCGTTCATTAGTCAATTTATGGTAGTATATTTTGATAACATCCTGATATATAGGTAGGATGAGATGGAGCATATGGAACATCTCAGGCAGGTGCTACAGGTCCTGTAAGTTAACAAGTTGTACCTTAACTTGAAGAAGTATAGTTTTTTTAACGGATAGCCTGTTTTTTCCAGGATTTGTTGTAACGTTAGCGGGCGTCCATGTAGACAATGAAAATATGTGAGCTATTCGGGAATGGCCGATCCTGAAGAACATTCATGAAATGATGAGTTTCCACGGGTTGTCGACCTTCTATCGTTGATTCGTGTGTAATTTTAGCACAATAGTCTTACCTATTACAAATTGCATGAAAAAGGGGATTGTTTCAGTGGACCGATCATGCTGACAAGAGCTTTGATAAAATCAAGCACTAATTGTCCACAACACCGGTCTTGGTTCTTCCCAGTTTTGGCAAACCGTTTGAGGTTAAGTGTGACGCCTCATACGTCAGAACTGGAGTTTTATCATAGGAAGGTAGGTCGGTAGCCTTCTACAATGAAAAACTCAGTGAAACCTGAAAGAAGTGGTCGATACGTAGTTGTTTAAGCACTGCAATACTTACAGCATTATCTGATCTAAAGAGAGTTTGTTCTCTATACTGACCATAAAGCCTTAAAATTTATTAATAGTTAGGCTAACATGAATCTTGTGCATGCTAGATGGGTTGCGTTTTTACAGGAATTCATGTTCGTTCTGAAGTACAAGTCATGACGGCAAAACGAGGTGGCTGATGCACTTAGTTGTCATGCATCACTACTTGTTACAATAAACAATGAGGTAGTCGGATTTGACTATCTCAAGGAGCAGTATGCCACTGACGAAGACTTCAAGGATGCATGGATGAGGTGCCAAGAAGGTCATCCCACTGACCTACTTATGAAAGATGATTTTCTCTTCAAAGGGAATCAACTATGCATCCTTCAAAGTTCTCTGAGGGAGCAGATTATTCAAGAGTTACATGGAGGTGGTCTTAGTGGAAACCTTGGAGGAGACAAGATGTGGGCCCTTGTAGAGGAGTGGTATTATTGGCCGTAATTGATACGTGATATGGAAAAAGCAGTGCAGCGTTGTCATGTTTGTCAGACCTCAAAGGGGTAGTCTCAGAATACAGGCCTCTACACCCCGTTACCTGTGCCTGACGACCCTTTGGAGGATTTATCTATGAAATTCGTGCTTGGTCTCCCACGATAACAATGCGGCATGGATTTGGTGTTCGTGTTGGTAGATTGTTTATCAAAGAAGACACACTTTATCCCATGCAAGAAGATTCTCGATGCAATACACGTGGCGAACCTATTCTTCAGAGAGTTCATGCGGCTACACGGGGTTCCCAAGTTCATTACTTCTGACCGTGACACGAAGTTCGTTAGCTACTTTTAATGGACTTTATGAAGTCGGTTCGATACACAACTTCAATTCAGCAGCGCCCATCACCCACAAACTGATGGGCAGACTGAAGTTGTGAATCGTATGTTGGGAAACCTCATTCGGTGTATTTTAGGAGACAAACTGAAGCAGTGAGATTTGACCTTATCTCAAGTGGAGTTTGCATTTAACAACATGCTGAACTGCTCAACAGGGAAGTCTCTATTCGAGATTATTTATGGTCGAGTGCCTCGCCACACACTTGACTTGGTCCCTTTACCCAAGTTTTCGGTCATGAGTATTGTAGTAGAAAACATGGCGGATCCAATCATGGACATTCATGCGGAGGTGTAAGCCAAGTTGCATGCCTTGAACGATTAATATAAGGAGCAAGTCGACAAGCATCAGCGATAAAAAGTGTTCAAGATGGGTGACCAAGTTATGGTTCATCTACACAAAGAGAGATTTCCGACCAGGACTTACAACAAGTTGAATGAACAAGAAAATTGGACCGGTACCGATCCTCCGAAATATCAATGACAACGCTTACATTATTGATCTTCCAGAAGACATAGAGATCTCGCGTACTTTCAACATCGTAAACCTGACCGAGTATCATGAATCGAAGCGGGATAAGAACTCGAGGACGAGTTCTTTTGAAGTGGAGGGGACTAATGTAGAGTGGGTCGTGGACACTTTCATGTCCAAGATGGACCAGAGAAGGCCCGATCGAAGGCAAAAGTCATCCGGATCGTCAAAATTAACCATAAAACAGGTGTATCTCGCAAACCAAAATAAGTTATTTGACATACCATATATGATTTTGGGGTAGGAGAAGCTACTTTAGCCACCCCACGCCAAATTTGCGAGATTCCATCATATCGACGGTCGAAAATCCATTTTATTTTCATTTTTGCTATTTATAGTATGTTTTAGTTTGATTATTACTCTTCATCCATTGAGATTTAGGAATTGTGTCCAACATGAAAAGTGCTTAGAAAAATTAGGAGAATAACATGGTTAAGCCAAATAGGACACTTACTATTTTTGGCTGAAAACCATTACGTCTAGTAGGAATCATGACCGTTTATAGATACTAAGTTTACTATTTATAGTAAGCCACAAATTTTAGAGAGTTTGATTCTAAAACTTCTTCCAAGGTTTGGTATCACTATTTAAAGGGTTGTAAATTCATTTTTATCATCTATCAATTAATTTTCAAATTTCTAGAATTTATTTCTATTTTCTTATTTTTCCACTTGGATTCGAGGTATCTCTATGAGGAGTCTAGAGAAACTCCGTAGATTTAGAGTAGTTATCCCCTTGAGGAAGACGGTGATCGACCTCATCATGCCTATCCCTGTGTCATTAGGCTACCTAACCATCTACACCTACTTATTCCCCATCAAAACATCATAAATGGATTAAGAAGATCTGGCCACCATCCAATGTCAAATCATAACTAGTTAAATTAAAGAAAAAGAAAAAGAGCAAAGAACAAGAAGAAATGAAGATGTACCCAGCTGAAGTCTCTCTTTAAAATCTTAAGAAGTAATTTGGTTTCTGCATAATAAAAATATATAACTCAAATACTTAGTGTGCGTTTGTTGCACCAAATATCACAACATTTATTGATTGTGCAAGATCCCAGGAAATTTTACAATATTTGGTGCAACTAAACGGGCAGTAAAAAAGAAAAAGTGTTAAAAAAAAAAAAAAAAACAGAAGAAGAAGAAAAAGAAAGGTTACGTAGTACAAAAATTAACTCTAGCGATGCAAACTAGCTGTAATTTATTGTGCTGATGCTGATTTTCATGTATGGAACGATGGTGTCCGAAATTTCTCGTTGGACTCAAAGGAAGTAAGACTTCCGGTCCGTTTGTTGAAACTTATTTTCAGCACTTAACACTGAAATAGGCCTTTTTAAGTGAATTTTCCTAATTTAGATGGTTTGATAAATTTTAAAATTTAAGTGCTTAACTTGGATTTTCACTAAATGGCTTGCACAGTACATTTCTCGTACTAAATGGTATCATGCATTGTTCCCACCCACAAACAGAGTTCTTCGCATTCCCGTAGGGACGGGGATTGCGTGATGATACAACTTTACATCATTTGGGTGTCAGCCGGCCATTTTAAATTTAAGAAGCTTTAGTATCAGTTTATACACTAAGGGGCTATTTGTTTATCACTTGATATGTCCTGAAATCTGAAAATTAGATTACGACCATTTAATATGCTATTTTGGGTATTTGTTTAAAACACTTAAAAACCGTCCTTAATGAAAACAAATTCAATTCCAAGGTAGTGTATGCACCGAATGCGATAAGCGGTGAGTTTGGATGTGACAAAGTTCATTGAATCCCATCATGATGTATGTATTATTTTGTCCATTCATGTTTATGAATCAATTTAAGGTATGAGTTAAAAAAAGGAGGTAAACGTAAAGCTCAGGTGAACCAAACCATAGAACTTTGTGGGGACAATGACACTCAATTGGTATCAGAGTAAGGACTCCTTTCAGACTAATGGTAAATAACGAAGGTATGGACCAAAATCCTATGGACGCTGATCCTAAGATTCGTTATCTTTTGGAAAGAATGAAAGCTTTTCATCGGGAGAGTTAGTTCACCATACAAGGATTGTAGGCAACCCTCGACCGTCTTGCAGATACGCTAATTCCGCTTCGAGCCAAGGCGATGCTCAACCGCTCATAATTGTTGTACGTTACAACCCCGATTTTCGTATAACACTACCAGTGGTGAATCGTAGGACTACCCCAGATTATTCGAGCTCTAGTGACAAGGACCTCGATGATGGCTTTGCCAGACGACTAGTCCATGGAGGCGATCGTCTAGATCGTGCTGAAAGAGACTATCGGGGTAAGGTTGAACTTCCTTGTTTTAATGGCTTATTACGTATGGAAGATTTCCTCGACTGGCTAGCCGAAGTAGAATGATATTTTGATTACATGGGCGTGTCAGGGCATGAAAGGGTGAAATTAGTGCTTCGGCATGGTGGGACCAATTATAACTTTCACGTGCTCAAGAGAACAAAGTGCCCATCCGATCCTAGTCACGAATGAGATGCCTTCTTCGATCACGATTCCTCCCTAATAATTATTCCAGCAATACCAAAATTGCCAACAGAGGAATCGAGCCATCACAGATTACATTGAAGAATTCCAGAGGTTGACAACGTGGAATGACCTATTAGAAACCGAATCCCAAAAGGTAGCACGATTTATAGGTGGATTACGATTGACGATTCAGGACCGAGTTCGAATGCACTCATGCACTCGGTCGGGACCATGGATGAAGCAGTTCAGTTGGCAGGGAGGGCAGAAACGCAGCTTGCAAGAGTCCTTACTCGGCCTTACCCTTCAACTTGGCCCCCATGACGAGTCCCTCGTAGGATCCAATGCTGGCACGAGGGAAAGAACCAGTAAGAG
Source organism: Magnolia sinica (assembly GCF_029962835.1). NCBI lineage: Eukaryota > Viridiplantae > Streptophyta > Magnoliopsida > Magnoliales > Magnoliaceae > Magnolia > Magnolia sinica. Next base: position 96,682,745 of record NC_080578.1, read on the forward strand.
GACGTTCTTAACCTCCTGCAAACGCAAACTGTGGCACGGTGAGTGGCCCATCTAGGCCTCAACGTGTAGCACCCACAACAACGGGCCCAAGTAAGATTCCAAATCCTTATTATCAGTCAAAGCCGAACAGTTGTTACTGTTATGGCTAACCAGGTCAATAATCAAACACCTGCCCTCAAAATCTCGCAGCCTCCTTGACCATTGCTGAAGGGGGCATTGAAGGTGATATAGCAGAAGAAGACCCTAACTTTGATGAAGATCAATAAGCCATTGAGAAAGGAGCTGGTAACGAAAAATAGATGATCGGGGATCATGGTGAATCCTTAGTCATGAGGCAATTACTGTACACACCACGAAAGGAGTTACATCCAATGTTGTCAAACCGCATATGCAATTTTGTGCAATTGGATATGCTTGTGCCATACGTGATCGCACAATCACATATGCGGTCGCATTTTATTTTATTTTTTGAAAAAAAAACAAAAAAACAAGGAGAAAAATTGAAAAAAATGTAGAAAAATATAAGAACTTAGGAGAAGCTTCCCCAAGTCAATAGATAACTAATATAGTAATTTTACATATATAAAATTAGTTTGTGACTTGTTAGAAAAATGAATGAAGTACATCAAATTCAACATTCAACAATATAGTTAATTAACAGAATAATCAATAAGTTATTTATTGTACAAATACAATTTTGAATTTACATCTTAATGTTGATTATTTATACATTATAACACTAAAACTACTTACAAGTTACAATTTACAACTTAGTTACACTAACACTAAGTTACATTCAATAATATATTTACACAACTTATAGTTACAAAGTTACACTACTTAGGAAAGTTTGATTTTTTTTTTTTTTGCAAAAATAAAAAATAAACAAATAAAATAATGTGCCAACAGTTGGCAGATATGCGATCGCATACATCGCATATGCGATTGCATATCCTCACACATTTGGCATATGCGATTGCATATGCACTGCAATGGCATATGCGATATGCATATGGTAATTCGCATATGCGGTCGCATTTAACAACCAGAAGAAGAAGAAGTGTAAAAAAAAAAAAAAAACAAATAGAAGAAGAAGAAAAAGAAAGGATCCATAGTACAAAAATTAACTCTAGTGATGCAAACTAGCTGCAATTTATCGTGCTGATGCTGATTTTTCATGTATGGAACAATGGTGTCCGAAAATACTGTTTGGACTCAAAGGAAGTAAGACTTCAGGTCCGTTTGTTGAAACTTATTTTCAGCACTTAATACTGAAATAGGCCTTTTTAAGTGAATTTTCCTAATTTAGATGGTTTGATAAATTTTAAAACTTAAGTGCTTAACTTTGGATTTTCACTAAATGGCTTGCACAGTACATTTCTCGTACTAAATAGTATCATGCATTGTTCCCACCCACACTAAACGGGCAGTAAAAAAGAAAAAGTGTTAAAAAAAAATAAAAATATTTTAAGCTTTCACTCTTTGACTTAATACTTAACATGGAATGCAGTAAATCATTTCAAGTTAAAATATTTTTCTAAATGACAACTCTACCCTTTTCGTAGTTCCCTGTTCAAGCTTTCTGTTCTAAATCACTAAATGTGTAACTACTAAGTTGACATAGCAAAGTTCTCGGGGCCATCATGATGTATGTATCATATCTACTGCATCCATCCTTTTTGTCACATTATTTTTAGGGCATGAACCAAAAAATAGGCAAACCCGAAGCCCAAATGGACTGCACCACAAAAAGTTGTGGGGACAATGATTCCCACCATTGAAACCTTCGTAAGACCACCATGATGTTTTTTAGCCGTCCAACCTGTTCATAAGGTCACACAAATCAGGATGAAGGGAAAGCACGAATATCAGCTTGATCCAAAACTTTGGTGGCCCCAAGAAGTTTTGGATTGTACGTAGGTGTTCAATCTCCACCAGTTTCTGTGATGTTGTCCACTCAAACTTTGGGTCTGCCACATTTTTGGGCTCATGACCTAAATTAATATTAAAAAAATATATAAACGGTGTGGATCTAGCACATATAACACAGTGGGGCCCACAGAACTTTGTCACATCAACAAGGTAACCGCTAGGTGCTGTGTTCTGTTAGGCAATCCCGTGGTCTGAATGCCGATTTCCTACCAAAACCTTTACAAGTTATTGCAGAGGAAAGCTAAGTGGGATCAACGGTGATCTTTGGGAGAAATCCACTCGGTCCATCCATTTTGCTAAATCATTTTAAGTCATGAGACAGAAAATGAGGCTAATCCAAAACTTAAGTGGGCCGCACAATAGGAAATAGTGGATTGGGAAATGCCTACCACTGACACCTCCCTGGGTCCACCACAATTTTTATATGGCATTTATACTGTTCATAAGGTCATTCATAATAGGATGAACTGAAAACCCAAAAATATTAGCTTGATTTAAAACTTCTCTAGCCTCACGAATGTTTCTACTGTGTATGTTCAATCCTCAGTGTTTCCTCTCATGCAGCTCACTTGAACTTTGGATTGCACCATTTTTCCTCTCACATGTCTTAAAATGATCCGGAAAAATGCATGGACAGGGTGAATTTCTCACAACATCACCGTAGGCCTCACCCAACTTCCCGTTGCAGTAACTTCATACGAGAGGCTTTCCCACAAAATTCGGGCGAGACATCTAAGAAATCGGAGATTTTTTAGGTGATTTTTCATTATTCTCTGCAGTGTGGCCCACCTAATGGTTGGATCTATCTGATTTTTGGCCATTATCGTGTCATGCACTTATTTATTTCCCATCAAAACATTAATTAGGAAGATCTGACCATTATCTAAAATCAAATCATTTCTACTTAAAAATAAAGAAGAAGAAGAAGAAAAAGAAAGGAAGGAAGATGTACACAGCCGTAGTCTCTGTTTCACGGCTTTCAGAAGCAATTTGGTTTCTGTTCACAATAAATTAGATAAAACTTAAAAGTCGATGTGCGTTTGTTGCACAAATATCGTGATATTTTTTATTGTGCAAAATCTCATGAAATTTTACAATATTGGTGCAGCCAAACAGGTATTAAAAAAGAAAAGAAGAGAAAAAAAAAACAAATAGAAGAAAACAGGTTACAGCATACCAAAATTCTCTCTTATGATGCTGATGATGATTTTTCTGTTTGGAACGATGGTGCCCTGAAATTTCTTGCTGGGTGCAAAGCAAGTGTGCTGATGATGAATTTTTTGTTTGGAACGATAGTGCCATGAAATTTCTTGCTGGGTAGCTAGAAATCTACTTTGGATTCTAGGGGTAACTTTGTTGACTTACTGGGTGCAAAGCAAATCTACTTTGGATTCCAGGGAAACTTTGGTGACTCATTTGGTTAGTCCCAACAGGCCCATGTCGGTACATTGCATTCAGAGATAGGCACGGGATGAGTCGACTCGGCAAACTCGACTCGCCCGACTCGTTTGGATCCAACTTAATTCGAAATGAGTAGGTGAGTCGATCTGATTCGAGTTGACATTGTCTAATCCGAACTCAAACCGAGTGGAGTTCCAGTCACCCGGTAACTTTACTCGACCGGATTCGAAATCCTACTCAATATTGACTTAACTCAATTCAAAACTCGGCTTGTACATATAATTTTTTTATAATAAAAAAACTTAGACATAACATTTCAGATATGAGATGTTGTGTGGTTGATGGAGAGGTTGCAATTCTGACAAGGTTTTGAGTTGTTATTTCAGCCCGTGGATACCCGCTGCGCCTGACCCAGCTCGGTACTTGTAACCGGGTCAGACTCGGTCTAGATTAGTCCAGGCCAGACCCGACTCGAATCGGGTCAGGCATGCTGGACTCGGTACCGAGTCAGGTCGAGTTCGGGTCAGGCCTATTTCAAAACCGAATCAAGTCGGGACAGCACTAACTCGGTCCAACTAGACTCGATGCGCGGCTCTAATTGCATTCTTGGTCGTTCATACCATCCAAACCTATATATCTCCCTACATGACGTGGAGTGCGCTTGGTCATGATATGGATTCCAACCTGTCCATCAAATGTTTCACCTAAAAAAACCTCAATTCCCAAAACCAGCTCCATCCAGAACTCAGGTGAGCCATAGCACATGGCACATTTGGGAAGGAATATCCACCATTAATTAGAATGGGATCCTATTATGTTGTATATATAAAATCTAGCTAGAACGTTCAGACCCTTAGGTCAGGCCAGAGGATGAGTCTGCCAGGAGGCTGTCTTGCGATTTACGTGTGCCCTGTTCAATTCAACTGTGGCTGTTCTCTCCTAGCTTGTTTCCTTTACTGTAGGTCACTTCTGTTTGGATCGTTATAAATATTTGGCCTTAGGTGTTTATTGAGATGACGCCTCTAATATGGGTTGGACCGTCCAAATACATCATGTGGGCTCCACTTATAGCCGGTACCGGAAAAATAATATAGTGTGGTTTTCTTGGATTCACTAAAAGATAAATTATGGAAACATGGCTTCTAATAAAATTAATATTTTCCTCACTTCACATGTGCCAATGCACCACATGTTCAAAATAGACTCCCATCTATCTTAAAGCACCGTACGACAGTGTACCAAGTGCAGTGCAACAAGTGCAAATGTGCCACCACCATCTTTGATTGCCCTACATGTTAATATATCCAGCGTTTCAATATGTTGCATGATGTCATCATCTTTAAGTGCTCCCATCTACGACATGTGCTACCAACTAATCTATAAGCACCTCATGTGTCTATATGTCGAATATGGATCCTATATTTGTCACAAACAGGAGATTTCTATTTATTGCAATGTGATTGGGC